>NW_023397377.1:0-36366 GCF_011125445.2 Fundulus heteroclitus | reverse complement strand
GGTTTGCCTGCTGTGTCTAAAATACCTAGCAACAATAACCCTGACTGACACAGCTCATTGGCTAATTTGCATCACGTGCAGCCTGGTGCCGGGTGTCTTCTTCTTCTTCTTCTTCTGTCTACGTTCGGACGTCCCTTACATTGTCACTCCGGTCGACTTACCGAGCGTCGCGCCGTACACATCGGTCGCTTGAACTTTTAAACCCCGGTCGTTTACGTTTCACAGTTTGAGATGTTACTAAGTACCAAAAGACGACTGAAAAACTTGTACAGTGTATGCCCGGCTTAACCGGTAAGCGGCGCAAGTGAAGTTAGATACTGTCGACAACATGCAGTACTTTACAAATGTTTTAAATCAGGTTGGGTCCGGTTAGCTAGCAGGTGGGGTCCGAATCCGGACCGCGGTCCGCTAATCTGTGACCTCTGCCCTAGATGAAATTGATGACCTGAAAACAAGAAAAAAGACTTGAAGAAGATATGGCTGCTCTTGAGACAAGTGCCGATAAACTAGCACTTGAGGCAGAGAAAACAGGCAAACTTACCCTTATTGCCAAGTCAACATTTGCGAAAAGGAGCAAGGGAAAAAAAGGAGGCAGTGGCTGAAATGGGAAAAACTGCTTGATGAGAAACTAAATGAACTGAAAAGCAAATGAAGGACTCAAAAAACCAAAAGTGGTGATTTGTCACAAGCTACCTTGGTCTAACGTTTTGTACCATATGGGAAAGGTGTTTTTTTTTTCTTTTTTTTTTTAAAAAGCATACTGGAGTAAAATTTAGTGTTTTTTTTTTTTTTGGTTTGTGAGTTTACAGGCGTGTTCAATGTTACATGCGCACGTTTACACTGAATGTAGGTCTACTAATTGTTCTGAAAACTTCTTGACAAATGCTTTTATATTTTACTGGAGTGATCTGACAACTTTGAAATAACCTGCTGACATAAATACCTTTATGTAATATAGTGTGGTTTTTTTGTTTGTTTGTTTTTAAGAAACATACAGGAGTTTACAAGCGTGTTTAATTTTACATGCTCCCGTTTACACATTGTGTTTAGATTGAATGTCTGAAAAGAGTGTAACAGTTTATTACATTATTTGTAATTATTTCAGTGTCCTTATGGTATAATGTTTTGTACCTTTTTATGGGCAATGTTTCTCAACACATATTGTATGTTATTGCTGTTTACAATGTCACGCTAAATATGTTCAATGAACTGAACAACTTTTATTTATTATTTATTCCTTTTTCAATTTAATTGGTTTAGTTGTTGCTTCTGTTTTATATAGTAGAATGTTATGTGCAATACCAAGATATGGTAGAATATGAGTTGGGTTGTTGAATAAACCAACAGAGTTTATGTCAATTCTTTGTCAGTTTTACTTGTTAAGGATACTAGGAAAGTTTGTCACATGCATAGTTACTGGGTGTAAAAAAAAATGCACTGAAATTGTGTCTTTAACAAAGGTAACAAAAGCCTGAGACTTATTTAAATATTCTAAGTGATATCTTGGAGCAGCTCCCTTTTGATGAAGCGTCTCACCAGGCTCTATGAAACTAGAAAACCTTTGTACAATTCCTATTTTTTTTAAAAGAGAATTAAAAGAAGCCAATCTTACCATCATCAACTCAGTCAAGTCTCTGCACAGAATGGCAGGACTGGTTCATCAGTTTGATATTTTCTTCAGGAATGGACTAAATGTTCTAGAGATTGCCGCAAAAAAAAATTAAGTTTGGCCAAAATGAGTGGATCTTCATTTGCTACTTGAATGGTGTCAAAAGAGGAAGTTCCAGGGTTTGGTAGCTCTTTTCTATGTACTGCCTTCACATACTGCTTAAGTTTTGGCCATACCTCAATGGCTCTCTCTGCAACCGGAAGATTTTCCATCTGTGTCCACAGAATGGGAGTGGAAAGATGGATGAACCAGTATGTTTTGTATAATCTTCTCTTCTGGCAGGTACATTGTGAAAAAAAAGTGCATTGCTCTTAACAGTTTCTCAATGTTCCATATAGAGAAGCCAGTTTTGAGTAAATTGTGCAGGGTGTGCAATCCACAGCTCCCGACATTAATTAACTGCCGACCTCCATGTACTTCCGCATGTTCTTGTTGGAAATCGTTGAGGAACTTTAAGTTCACATTTGGTCCAATGGAAAGAAGATTCTTCATGTCGAGTTGATGCACACAATTCAAAAAAATAAAATATTAAAAAAATTTTAAAGGGAAAAGGGAAAGTAAAACAAATTATCCAGCTTGTTTTACCATAAATCTGCACTGAGAATATTGGTCATTTTAAGAGCAGTATTTACTAAAAAATTAACTTGTATGTTTAGTTCATCCAAATAAAATTCAATTAAGAATAGGTACAATTATACTCACTTTGAAATGGTGCAGTAGATCTTGTGCCTTTGAATGCCCCATGAACTGTGATCCAAAAAAACACGACTGGACAAAACCAGCCTCCCAAAATCGAACATGCACGTCTAGTTGTTTATTTTTTGTTGATTGGTTGAAGCTTTCATCAAACATCAGCACAAATGGTCCTGCGTTGTTAACTGCTGAAATCAGTTAATTTTGAAGTGTTGGGCGAGTCCAAACTTTAAAATGTAGCCAGTTTTGTCCTTTCCACAGGCGAAAGATTTGGCTATTTACGAATCTGGAAACATTGCCTGGAACAATTTGGATACACCTTTGTTAGACGCGTATGAGTGGTGCTGCATGACTGTGTTCAGACACCAAAACACCTCCGCATTCAGCGTTACATTGGATCCAAATGTTCGCAGACCGTCTGATTTCCCGACGTTAGCGACGGTGGAGCTCGCTCCAGCTGCGGCAGTGCTGCTTGTGGTAGCTACTGCGGACGTGACTGTGTTGGTTACAGAAAAGTAGCTCGACATTGTTAGCTGTTGTCTGCCCTGTGTAGCTGATCTGTGGCTGTCCGACTTCATGTGTGATCTTAAAGCTTTGACACCCATTGTGCAAAGCTTAATTTATTTTTTTTACAAACACGGCAAAAACCTTCATCGTTGTTACCATCGACAGGCTGCAGCCATGCCCCGAATTCCGAACATATGGCTTTACGTTCAACCAGAAGAAGTTCAGCGTGTTTGGCAGAACCAGTTATATCTGATAAAATATATCTGACGAAACTGTTTTTATAAACGTATTCAAAATTAATGAGGCATTTAATGCCATCGATAATCACATTTAATGACTTTTAATGCCAATTAAGGCCTTAATTTTAAAGAAAATTATTTAATGACTTTTCATGACTTTTAATGACCCGCGGAAACCCTGTGCCACAACACAGTAATTGTTAATAAACAATGTTTTTGAAAAACCACCAAGATTGTTTAGGTACATTAAGAAAAATATGAATGTAACGCATGTAAAGAAAATAGATTTTATAACTCCCTATATTGAGTATGCCACTCAAATTCAGATTAGTATTTCTCCACAGGGAGCAAGTTAAGGAGTAACATTTTAACCTTTCTTCATTTAAAAAATAATTAGTATTTGTTACCTCTTAATGTAGACACAGCCACATCATCGAACTCGTCCATGCTGTTTGATGGCAAGCTAGCTGGTTAGCTAGTGCTATTCAACTTCAGCTGCAAGAATAAGCATTAATAAAATAAATAAACAAAATTAAACATTGACAACACATAAAAAAATCTTGTACCTTACAAAATGTGAACTTTGTATACAGTTTTGACTTACGAGGAAACGGTTTTGAAATTAAGAAAATGGTGCTTGCTCACTTGAATGCTAGTCGTTATCCTTCCTTGTGAGATAATCCTGCAACGGTTGTTCACTTGAGCATGAACAGTGGATGTCTCCCAACCGGAAGTTAGTAATCTTTTTATGTTTTTTCACAACCGTCAACTAAAAATGTTTTTTTTATTATAATTACTTTTTTTACTGAAAATTGATTATCGGTGGCTTACTGCCAATTATTTATGCAATAAAACTGAAATAAAACTCTCTCCTTTGCGGCAATTTATTTGGCGGATTTCTACAGCATAGACGTTATACAGCTTTTTTTCGGCATTCAACAGCTCAGCAGCATCTGCGGAGTCGCGCTACATGCCTCCGTGCTAAGCAGCAGCACGCCTGGACCTTTGACCAACAACAAAGCCGCTTTCAGTATGATTTGGCGTTGTTTTCTATGCTACGTATTTGTGACATTGACTCTAAAATAACTTTTGAGTCACATTAACACCATGCACAGTCGTAGTCCCAATTTTCGTGTGGTTTGTGGAATTGATGGCTGTGCAAGGGAGTACAGAGTGTTTAACTCATTTTACTACCACGTAAAGCGGACGCACGTGCATCACCTTCTCAACATTGTGGAGGAAGAAGGGTCGTCTCGCCGCGGAGCATGTGAAACAACAGCGACAAATGAACAAACAAACGCAAGCTCCATACCTGGTGCAGTGGATTCTTCAATGGCCAACGAGGGCTCCAGTGTCGCTCTTGTACCCGACTTTGGTAAAGTTAAAAAGATACAGATTCGGCCTTTCCGGATCAATAACTCATCGGCGGATGATTTATTCTACAAAACTGACTCCTCTCTGCAACCACAGCAAGGCAGACAGTGAGCTACAACCGTAGTTTCCTCAAAACGAGTCTTCCACCGTACTGGGAGAATTACATTGAACCTTATACAGAGCTCGCTCCTCCGCAAATGCTTAGGGACCGTCTGCAAGTTGCAACACCAGAAAAATAATCAGAGAGATAAGTTGAAAAGCGTCACCAAGGAGAGGTAGATCACATCAAATTAATGTCATGGGTATCTGATCTCATGTCATATCATACTTTATTGGATGGGAAAATACATTTTTTTGAGGAATTCCCAAAGCCTAAATGTCAAATGGCACCATCTATTTTATTATTAGAATATAAAATGAGCAAGACTACACTATAGATCATTGTATGACACCAAACGTGTAAAATACATAGATCACTTCATTCTAGATTATACTACAACTCTTACGTTGGGAAAAATGTCTTTATAATTTTTTTTGAGATTTTTTCATTGTTATTACAAGCATATAATAGCCGATAAGTACGCTATAGATCATTGTAGTGCCACCAAACTTGTAGTATACATAGATAACCTCATCTAGTTCATACTACAACTCTTACTTTGGGAAAATGTGCTAAACTCTATTTTTTTAGATTTCTTTCATTGTTATTGCAAGCATATAATCACCAATAAGTACACTATAGATCATGTAGTGCCACCAAACTGTAGTATACATAGATAACCTCATCTGGATCATCTACAACCTTTACTATGGGAAAATGTGCTTAAACTCTATTTTTCTGAGATTTTTTCATTGTTTATTACAAGCATATAATTACCAAATAAGTACTCTAAATCAGAATCAGAATCAAGTTTAATCGCCAAGAAGGTTTGCACTTACAAGGCATTTGACTTGGTATTGATGGTGCAGACAAAAAAATAGAAATACAGTAAAAGTAAGAAGTTAAAGGATATATACACAGAAGCTGTATACACTCAGCAGACTGTGCGTCAATGAAAAAGATCATTGTAGTGCCACCAAACTTGTAGGATTAAACATAGATAACCTCATCTAGTTCATACTACAACTCTACTTTAGGAAAATGTGCTAAACTCTATGTTTGGAGGATTCTTTCATGTTATAAGCAATATAATTATCATATAACTACACTTTAGGGGAATTTTTATTTCGATAAATAATCAAAAACTACACAATTATGAACTGTAGCCTCACCAAACCCCTGTACACATCATTCACACCCTCCTGGTGAAACTGTTATTATATCAGGGTCAATGACGTGACGTGCAGATTTTCGTGTCCGAGTGCACTACTTTGGTTTAAAATAATTTTGTAATGATTTATAATAAGCATTATTTTATTCTATAAAACCTGTTTAATTTGAACATATTTCCAGTTTGTCATAAAAATTGTACATATTTTATGTTTTGCATCTCAAACCCTCAAAATGTCAGGTGGCCCAACCGTCTGAGCAAGTTAAACACTATGTAAAATGCATTATTATGTAATTTTAAATATTAATTAATATAATATTAATATGGTGGCATAATTTTATATTGAAAATCTTAAAATAATCAAAGTTTAATAGTTACATTGTTCTTAAATTGTTTGGAATATTGAAAGCAACAGTCCAGAAATGTGCATATCTGAAATGTCAGGGCGGCGCGACCGCATTCATACAACTTTTATTTTGAATTGAAGAGAGAGAGAGATGAGTTAACAGGATATTGCATCATCAAAAGGACCCCCAAGTGACCTTTACTGATGAGTGAAAGGTTTGTAAATCTCAAATATTGATAAAAAATAGCTGTTTTTTTCTTCATAGTTAGGACTTGTACAGTTACACATGTCAGGTGGTACAACCAATGTAAAGCTTTGAAAAAGTATTTTAATCTAAAACTCTTTATTGTTTTGTAAAAATGAATGAACTAGCTAGCAAAGTCAAAAGGTTATATAGGTGTCCAAGTAGATGCCTGAATAATTGGGGAAGTAGTAGCAAATGTCACGCAGCGCAACCAGAAGTCAGGTGGCACAACCAGAAGAAATGTCCTTTCTTGATGAAATAAACATGTTAACCTGATAATATTTAAAAAAAATATTAATTAAATGTACATTAATAGTAACTATATACATTACATATATTTATATTAT
Source organism: Fundulus heteroclitus (assembly GCF_011125445.2). Classification (NCBI taxonomy): domain Eukaryota; kingdom Metazoa; phylum Chordata; class Actinopteri; order Cyprinodontiformes; family Fundulidae; genus Fundulus; species Fundulus heteroclitus. The sequence continues at coordinate 29,676 of NW_023397377.1, read as the reverse complement.
TCAATTTTTAAATATCCTTTTCAATGATTTAGATGCCACTATCAAGCAAAGAAAAAGCAGCACGCTATAGTCAGCGTGTTAAAAATGATCCAGCTGCAAGAGAAAGATATCTTGCAAGAAGGAAAGAAAGGTAATAATGTAGATGTAAACAGTGGAAGGAAGATCAGAGAAAGAACAGGGAAAGGAAAAGGGCTATGGAGGAGGAAATCTTGAATTTTACACCAGAGTCACTGGATACAACTCCATAGCAGTAACACCTGAGTCAGTGGATCCCTCACCAATAGCACAACTTCAGCCTGACCCCCCTAACATTCATGCAGAGAACAGTTTAGATCAGGGGTCTGCAACCTGTGGCTCTGGAGCCGCAAGTGGCTCTTTGGACCTTCCACGGTGGCTCTTAATAACTTTGGCTACAAATTATATTTTTATTATGGTATTTAAATGTAGTAATGATAATAAATACAGGTTTAGCAACTTTTTCTTGGACTAATTGCTTTTAATTTCACAACAGAATGATGCTAATAGTGCGAGTAATATTTAATTTAAATCAATATTTTTCATATGTTGGAAACTATGATTTTATTTTATTTTTACATCATCATCCACAAACACCAACAACACCCATCCGATTTTTTCAAACCTCAAAATAGACATAAAATGGCGTTTCTTAACGATGACAACATATTTCCTACAGTAGATCTTTATCACAAATTATTTCAAACCCACACAGTTTTGCGGCTCTGAACGAGTTTAATTCAAGTGGACGTAGACAAAACGGCTCTTTAGACTGTAAACGTTGCAGACCCCTGGTTTAGATGATCAGCAACCAAGAGCATCTTCCACACCAATGAGAGCAAGCAGCTTTAGATGGAAAAGAGAGAGAGCAAAGTTGCGCCGTGATATGAACAAGATGAAAAGGGAAATGGAGGCTGCCAGACAAGAAACAGAAAATTTTGAAAACGCCTAGAAAGATTAAGACAGAACAGCGCTAGGAGTCAGGAAAAGGTTAAATCTACAAAAAGGGGTGCAAAAAAACTGGCTCTACAAAGGAAAGAAACAGTTTGTGGAGTTCCTCTGTCGTGATCAGAACAGTCATTTGCTGCCAGGTAAAAAGATACAGTGACAAAGAACAAAAACAAACAGCAAAGCTGTGTTCTTGTTAAACCCCTCGCGGAACTCCATATCTCATATAATTCTGAAATGGAGAAGTCCTGCATGCTCACTTACAGACAATTCGTCAGATATTGTCCTTTCTATGTGACTCAGCCAAAAGCATCTGACAGAAATACATGCGCCTCCATGGACCATGAAAATGTGAAACTGTAGCAGAAAGGTCTTCTATAAACATCTAGTGTTTCTGAGCTGTTGTCTGCAATTCTATGTGATCCAGGACAACAAAGCCTGTATTGTACAGAATCTGTGAAAATGCTGCTATACTGAGGTTGAAGTTTCACAACCCCAGACAGAGAGGTGATGGTGTGGTCTCATAAGTGAGGGAGAAAACGGGGTCACAGAGGAGCAAAGGACATTCATGAACTTTGTGAAAGAGACACAACATGGTACATCATCTAAAATGTTGGAGCTTTTCAACCGAAAAAGCACCATTTTAATTGGCTCCACCAGGCCAAAGAGTGCAGGGCATTAAAGGCAGCCTCCAGAGATGATGAGATAGTTGTGCATGTTGATTTTGCAGAACATTTCGGCTGCCAAACTCAACAGGAAGTGCAGGCTTTCCACTTTGGAGGGAAACAGAAAGCAGGCCACTGTAACACTCCTGTGTTTCCTACTCCTCAGGTGGAGTTCAATCTTTTGCCACTAATCTCTGGGTCCCTCCGGCACGATGAGAGAGCTTGTGTGGGGCCCACCTTGAGCCTGTGATTAAAGATATTATGGACAATCACAAATCACGTCCTATTACTCTCCATGTGATGAGCGATGGACCGGTCACCCAGTACCGTAATAAAAATAACTTTACCTGCTGAGCACCATCCCCTTCCTATCAGGATTCAAGCAGGTCACTTGGAACTTTTCTGAGAAGTCTCACGGGAAAGGTGCACCAGACGGGGTTGGGGGTGCTGTTGAAAGGATGGCTGACTCTTCTGTCAAAATGGGAGTAGACATTCAAACCCCAGAGGAGTTTCTACCAATTTTTGAAGGAGAGACAGGAATCAAGTGCAATTAAGTTTTTCTGGGTGTGTGAGGAGGACATCAGGAAGTATGATGAGTCTGTCCCCTGAAGTTGTGCCCCTGGTAAAGGGAACTATGGGCATACACCAGATCCTGTCAACTGAACCAGGGACAATTCCTACATCGAGAGCTGTCCTGTTTCTGTAGCAGGCCTGACATCTGCCAATGCTACAAACCCACCATGATAAGCTTTCCAACGAGCAGTGCCGAGGCAAGTGCAAATGTTCAACAGGGTCTTACTGGAAAATTTGTCTTGGTAAGGTATGAGGAACAGCCATTTGTGGGCAGGTTCTTCAGGTCTTTGATGAAGAGCTAGAGGTCAGCTGCATGCAGCAGTTTGGCTCCAAGAATGCTTCACTTGGCCCTATCCTGCAGATGTTACCTTATATTACCACACTGATGTTATAAAGGTAATATCCGAACCAGAGCCACTTAATTCAAGGCAACACGCGTCTTACCGATGCCGACTGGGACTGCTTTAGTAGGCCCGCCTAACATGAATCGATTCCATTCATTGGAGCCTGTTCACTTTATAATTAATATGATGTGTCATTTTGTTATGTAATGTTGCTCACACAGTGTTCTTTCTAATCAGTTTAGTACAGTTTACTTAAATGGAATAACCAGTTTTTATCTGTACCAATTAGTGCTTCATTCAAGCCTATTCAGTTTCTAATGAATATAAAGTGATATTTTGTCATGTAATGTTGCTCACACAATGTTCTTTCTGATCAGTTTAGTACAGTTTACTTAAATGGAATAACCTGTTTTTATCTGTACCAATTAGGGCTTCATTCAAGCCTATTCAGTTTCTAATGAATATGAAGTGATATTTTGCCATGTAATGTTTCTGATCTGTTTAGCTTCTTTAAATAGAATGATAACAAGTTGTTATCTTTACCAATTAATACTTGAATAGACCCAAGACACCTGAGATTGTTTTATTCTGTGAAATAAAAATGAAATTATTCAACATATGTGTTGTTATTATGAAATCTTGTCAGATGGTGCAACCGCATCGTCAGGTGGGTGCAAACCAGGTAAAATACTAATTTAAAAACCAAGAAATGGGAGATTGAAGTGAACAAATGTTTGGAAATTGTGATTTAAATAATCATTCTATGCAACAATATACTTTTAAAATTTATAGAGTATTTATTCACATTTTAAATCTAAAGTTTGATGTTGGAAACCCAAAATACCTTCCCCCTACAATAAAGAATCCATAAGTTACTTTTAATACCCAGCTCAACTACAAAATAATAATGTGTTGGGCACTGTAGACACTTTCAGGTATACTTACTAAAATATTTACTTAGGAAAAAAAAAGGAAGTGAGTTTTTTTTTTCAAGAAACTGTTAACATAAACACAGATACAGCTTATTCTTCCCAGATATGGTCTGAACTATCTGTACACCTATTTGGTGAAGATATGAAGAAAAATCGTCATTGTCCAGAATCGGAATGGAGTGAGGGATCTGATTATGAATCAGGAACTAAAGGAGGATGAAACACATAATACAGTGGCACTTGAAGACAGTGGAACAGAGGATCTGCCTCTAAATTTGACTCAAGATATTAAACTAGTGTCAGATGAAGAAACCGAAGACAATGAAGTGCAAGAAGAAAAGAAAATGACATTGCAGAGTGCAGTTCAAGATGATGAAGATGTTGCACAGGAAGAGACTGATGAGAAGGAAGTAGGAGAAGAGCAAGGTAAAAAAAATACGATTAAAGAAAAGAGCCAAATCTAAACACGTCAAGACCGGAAACAAAAGTGAATGGAGAAAGTTGACAATGGCACTTAAGAGATTCACAATAACTGTGAATCTAAAGAAATGGGAAAAAAAATTGTTCCGTGCCATGGTTCCACAAAACTTAGGCAACCACGGACAAGTGTGTTATATAGCAGTTTCCGCAAAAAGAATCCTTGTTGTATCCTTTTATTCAAGAGCCAGCACATAAAACCGCTCCACAGCAGGAAAATGAACAGTCCTTATTTAAATATAAATGCTGTTTGTACATTCCCTTCCTGCAGTGCGAAATACCTTTTAAAAGGAAAGGGAGCCAGTGGGAGACAATCAAGTCAAGATAGCTGTGCTGCAACAGGAACAGTGGCACACAAGACAAATGAGACAAAATTCAGACCAGCCGGAAAAACCCGGAGAGGGAGAATTGCAAAAGCTCTACATAAAGAAGTGAGCGAAGTGTTTTATATCGTAAGCTCCAAAAAACGGCAGTTGATGAACTGATTTCAGGGAACATAACCCAATGTTTAAACAAAAACGTGCTTAAGGTGATTAGTTTCAGAGGTTTTCAAAAGCAACAAGAGTGCATGATGATGTACTATATTTATGGAGATGTACCTCACTCAAAAGGTCATGAAGGAATGTGACTTCCATTTCCACAAGATGCCTGGTTACATACAGCACTTACAAGTTGACCCCTTTGGTGTACACATGTATACAGAAACTGGAATAAACATTACAGTGCAACACCTGAGAAGGAAGGCTCCAATGACCCTGTACCTAAATGCTACAGGCAATGTTGTATGTAAAGTTCCAGGTCAGACCAAAAGAGTACTTTACTACTCTCTTACTCTTCCTGGTGGTGGTCAGAATATACCTCCTCTCCCAGTCTGTGAAATGCTGACCAACGAACACTCTATACCACCAATTACATTCTGGTTAATTCAGTTTTTCAGAAAACTGTCACAGTACACAAAGGTAAGAGTACACCAGGTGGAAACAGACTACAGCTGGGCACTACTCCAAAGTGTCCTTCTGTCATTCAACAAGGAGAGCACTGAAAGCTATTTGGATAGGGCCTTTGGTATTTCTTCAAAAGTAAAGACATGGAAAGAGATTCAAATGTTTACAGTGCTTCACATTTGCTCTGCACATGTGCTCAAAGCTGTTGCACAGGCTATTGGGAGAAAGACTAATGATAAAGGGTTAAAGGAGTTTGCAACATTTGCATTTGCCAGGTTGCAAAACACATCGATGGACTGTGCAATCACAATCTTCCGCTCATTGTGCACTGTATTAACTGGCAAATACAACACCAGGGGCCGTTTCTCAATTCACGAGAACGCGAGTCCGTACTCGCGTTCTCGTGAAGTCCGGTTATGGAAGTTAATTTGTGTTGCTGGGATTTGAATTAAAAATGCCACTGAAATTTAAATGTTGTATGTTTGTACTTACTCTTTCGGTGTTAGACTATATTCAGAAAACATTTTTAAACCCCCAAAAAATTAATTGTCATTATATCTACATAGTTGAAATTTCATTTGTTATTTTACCGTCTTAAATTCAGCATCTAAATTCGGTGTAAAAAGGGAAGGGTTACGTCAGGTCACAGACATTACCAATGGATTGTGATGTCCAACACCCAGCCAATCCCGTTACGTTTTCTTAGTCACGTGACGTGACGCTTGTGGCGCTCAGACTGAAGGAAAACCAGCATCACGGAGGCGGTCATGGAAGCTAACGCTAACTCAACGGTGAGTTTATTACTTTCATTTTTCTGTAGTATTGCTTTTCTTTGCGCATTAATTTCAATACATAGGGTGTGTCCCAATTCAAGAGGTCCAACCCAAGAAGGATTCGACCTTGTGGACCGCGTCTTTCGCATACCGCGAAAGATCGCATCATGTTCAGTGATATTTATGTAAAATAAAAACCCTAAATAACATTAACTGACGACAAATTAAACTTTTATTAAATTAAACATACTAAACTTTTAGCAACTTAACCTCCAAAACCAGTTTTTTTTTTTTTTGCTTGTAGAGCACGATAAAAGTAAATGCACCGAATATCAACATTAACATTATTTCCATCTTTTTTCTAACTCGTAATTTTCTTCTGGTGTGATAAAGATGCACCAAACAACCATGCAGGTGTTTCCACTTTTGCAGCCGCTGCCAAATTCTGGCAAGTCTGCACTGATGCAGCCCCTGAATAGAGACACACCCTTACTGCTTGATTTAAAACATGGATTAATTTAAAAACAGACATCCTTGGTTAGAATGGAGGGAGAGAAAGTTAGGTAAATGCCAGATAAACACTGGAGCAGTTATAAAGATTAGTTCATCAAATCAATCTGTGCAGAAAAGTTTAGCAAAATATATGCATGGTAAACATTTTACATTAAACATCAATTAAAAAGTTTATTAGTATAATACATTTTAAAGTTAGTCATAGTGCAAAAGTGTAAGCAAGTTAATTATGAATGTTATTGTGGATGTATTGATCCACCAGTAGATGCTATTAGTAATACAGGTCTTAGGAAAATTTTAAAGTGATATGAGTATGATAATTTTTATGTACTTGCAGGATGTACTGTTTGCAGAACCATAAAGTCAACTGGTGTCCTGACAGAGAAGAGGGTTTCCATATCTGACGAATGGATCTCCTTCAAGATCCAGTCATCTGGCTCTATTGAGAACAGAGAAGCAGCTCTGTCTTCCCTTCGGAACAAGATTCGGCGGCATGAGATAGCCCAGGAGCTCAAACAAAAATGTGGTCAAGATTTGCTTGGACATATGGCGAGATCTCTATCAGACACTGTGCTGGCTGAGACAGATGCTGTTTTTAGAACAGCATACTATATTGCAAAGATGAATAGACCTTTTACTGATCATGATGATCTGATTGAACTTCAAGAAAAAAATGGTGTTCACATGGGAACTAGTCTCCACTCAAGGTACAGTTCTACAAAAATTGTCGAACATATTGCAAAAGAAATGCAGACAAGAATTGTGAACAGCATCGTGTCTTCTTCAAGCAAGCTGTCTGTGCTCATTGATGAGGCTACATCTGCCAGTCACAAAACTGCTATGATAGTCAGTGTTAAAGCCTCTATTGATGGAGCTACTCCTGAATTTTTGTTTCTGGAGCTAGTTGAGTTAGAGAGCCAAACAGCAGAAAGTGTAGAACAAGCTTTGTTAAACTGTTTGGAGACTGCAGGCTTCAGTGACGAGTGGCTTAAAAAAAACTGGATTGCATTTGTTTCTGATGGAGCTAGTGTTATGCTAGGCAGAAACTCAGGTGTGGCAACCAGGCTGACTGCAAAGTATCCCAACATTTTCACCTGGCACTGTATGAACCATCGTTTAGAGCTTGCTGTAGGAGATGCTGTAGATGAGGTTGCATCTGTAAACCATTTTAAAACATTCATGGAAAAGATTCATAATCTGTACAGCCAGTCCAGCAAAAATTCCAGAGAACTTTTGGAAGCTGCACAAGAGGTAGGCTCACATGTCCAACAAATTGGCAGAGTTTTGAACACACGATGGGTGGCAAGCAGCTTCCGTGCTGTAAAAGCAGTGAGATCCTATGGTGCCCTGAACAAACACTTTGAAAATGCTGCAGGAGACAAAACAAGGAGCACAAAAGAGAGGCAAACTTACAGAGGACTTGCACGTCGTTTTCTGAACTATCAAACCTGTCCCAACAGCTCCAAGCACAGTCTGTCACGCTTTTTAAAGCAGAACAGCTCCTAAAACGTACAATCCGTGTGCTGAGGTCCTTCAAAGATTCTCCAGGAGAAAAATCAGTGGAAGCCATTGAAGTACAGGCTGCAGGACATTTTGGAACTGTTCCCCTAGAATCAAATCCCAAACTAATATCAATAAATCCAAATCAGTTCCTGCAAAGTTTGATAAATAACATTGAGAAGCGTTTCTCATTCGAAGGGGAAATGTTACGTGATTTAAGCATACTTGATACAAGCAATTGGCCATCTAAACTTACCATAAGATATGGTGAGACAGAGGTAAAGAGACTTTGTAAGAGATTTAATATTTGTGAAAATCAAGCTGTTAATGGCATGAGAGATTTGGTCGAGGACCAAAGCAGGGAGCCTGAAAACCTTAAACCACTGATCACTTGCATGCAAACCATTCCATGTAGCACAGCTGAGTGTGAAAGAGGGTTCAGCTTAATGAACAATATCTGTACAGATAAAAGATCTTCTCTGTTGTTGTCAAATATAAGTCATCTCATGATGATCAGTATAAATGGGCCTCCTGTTAATCTTCTTGAACCTAGGAAGTATGTGACAACATGGTTAAGAAACCACCGCTCTGCAACAGAAACAAGACGACAAGTAAAACATAAGGAGCCTCAAAACAAACATGTCTGGAACATTTTATAGACACAGTTTTAACCTGCATAGTACTTCTGTACTTACATGTAGTACTTGATACTTAAGCATGTTTTGTTGTACTGTTTTATAGATTATACATCTTTTCAATACAAAGCCAACTGTAGTACAGTTTGTTGTTCATTGATTCAAATGTAAGCAACTGAGAAATTAAGCAATGTTAAATATGCTTAAAAAAAAAAAGGTCAATTACATTGCACTTACTGGCGTGCTTATTTCTAAGCACAGTATACCCACTACAATAATGTAGACTACACCACTGATCCACCCCATATCACATTCTCTACCGCCAACCCCTGCCTACACCTCTCATGAAGCCTTGAAGGTGAGATTAGAGGCTGCCAGTATTCCAGTGGGCAGCCTTCTGCACAAATGCATTTCTGCTGTCCCAGACCAAGTTATAGCAGCACCCACACAGCTCCAGCAGCCTCATGGTGAGCATGGTACTGACAACCGTTGCCAGAAATGCATGGCATTTTATGATAGGTACATTAAATTAGATGGGGATAAATGTGCTGTTTTGGAGGAGTTGACTAAAATGCAGAGTGCATCCCACTTGTGGTGTGATGCACGTAAATTAAGAATAACTGATAGCTCTGCGAAAAAGGTCCCTGTGTACTAGGCCAGAAAATTTTCTTAGAGAACACCTGTTTCCTAAGTTCCATGGGAACGCTGCAACCAGGTATGGCCAGGAGAATGAGGAGGTGGCCTATGCATGGCTGGAAAGCTGTGGTTTTGTGGTAGAAAAGAGAGGCACCGTAGTTAGGGTTGTCATGAAACCAGAGACAAAGGAACCAGTATTCAGGCCGGACAAGCAGATGAGAGAAAAAACAGGTTTATTGGAGGCAATCTTGACAATGTAGGGGCAGGCAGGCTCAATGGTCAGTATGGCAGTCCAAAAATCAGTACACGAAAAGCAGTCCAAAAACAGGCAGGAGTACAGACAGGGATAAGGCAAGCTCGGATAATCCTAAGGCAGATTTGGGTCGGTAAAACAGGTAAGCAGTCAGACAGGGCAGGAAAAACAGGTTCAGGATACAGGCTGGCTCAGAAGTCAAAAAAAGAGGCAATTGGGTAACGTTGACAGAAAGACACAAAGGGACTGCTGGACAAAATTCACCAAGGGCTCGTAAAGACAATGATCTGGCAGAGTGCAGGAGACAGAGGCAGATATAAGTAGGGGAGTGAGCAGGTGAACAGAGTGAAACTAATTACCAGAATGGGTGGAGCTGATCAGGGGGGACAAAATGGCTGGAAGTAAACTGAAGCCGATTGGATGGTGACTGGTGAAGGGGAGTGACAGAAGGACAAAAGATTGCTGGCAGGTGAACTGAATAAAGGCTGGTGACAGAACTGATCAGAGCAGGCCAGAAGAAACTGATAATATAAAACAAAGTACAAAATCAAACCACATTAAAACTCAAACTATTCCATTAACCAAAACTAATACAGAACCTAAACCTAAGACAGAATTGATTACATAAAGAGAATTACTAAACCAAAACAGAAATTATACTAGACTAATCCAGAACCAAAATCAACATAAAGACCAAACCTAAGACTAAACAGAACTTAAGCAAATAATAAAAACCAGAGCTAATACTAAGACATGAGAGTGAACTAATTAAAAACACCAACATCAACCATAACAAAAACACAAATCATGACAAGTGTCACAGAACCATGGCTTTCTGCAAGCCCAGATGGTGTCGTTAATTCGACAGAGCTGCTGGAGATTAAATGTCCTGTTCTGACCAAGAACTGCGCATCTCTGGCTGATGTTTTTTCCAGCAAGTTCACAGACTGAGAACTAGAGTTAACAACAGCAATCAAACATGCTAAAGCTTACCTGTGTCTGCGCTCCTCTTGAGGCGTCTCCTCTGAGTTTTTAATGGAAGTTCGTAACCCAGCCACTTTTCTGGTATCGGGTGGTCTGCTGTAGGTCTCTTGTCGATGAAGTGAAAAGAACACACAAACGGTTGTTTCGGTGGTTTCTTCAAATTCAAAGCTTTCAACCAAAGACGATAAGATTCTTCATTCTTCGGCGGGGGGTGCAAGTCGTAGGGCGCCTCACACCCACATTCAGCTCTCGTACGCGGCTGATGAATACAACAATCCTCTGCCATGTAAACCTTTCTTTTACGGCAATTATTGTGACAACCTCTAACTGCACAAATGATCCCGGTACTCCTCGAAGTCATAATTACGATTAATTTGAGACGATGTAGGCGCATGTGATGCTTTTCAGCTAGCTACCCAGTGACAGGAAGTGAGCGGCCGGAAGTCTCGCCCAAACAAATGTCAACTCGCTGGCTCCTTGTTTCCGTCAAAAATAAGGTGAATACTGAAAGGTCTTTCCTTCTTTCGCATCTAGTATATACTCAACAGGTTCAACTATACAGAAATGTTCTTTTGAATAATTATTTCTCTTGAATGCTGTCCCAAGAGGGCCTTGTTCACTAAAGGCTACACTGAGAGGATTTAACTGGCAGAGATTTTTTACTAAATATGTGATCACGACTTCAACAGTGCAGTTGTGGTTTTGTAATGTGCTATGGACAATATTTTTGATAACAGGTGCAGCTGCTGAACAAGTAATAAATTGAAGCTCGTCTACAATCTCATCTATACATCTTTAGGCACATTGAAAATACAGTCCAATTTAAGCAATAATGATAAATGCTTCTTTGACAAATGCTTCGTTAGTAGTAACCTCACTTTCAATCAAACTACTATCCTCTATTAACTCACTTGCCTGACTTGAATGTGTCTGGAACACAGTATTTTTTAAAATCTTCAATGTAGTGAGTACTGTGCTTCCTACTTTTATGTGAAGCAAAAGTTGAATATTTATTTGTACTGTAGTCACAATCTTGAAAAACACAATTAACGGTTTCGTGCTTTTTCAGATGAGTCCCGAGGTGTTCGAAATATTGCTTCTCCGTGTTAAAACTACATGAATTACACACAAGACACAAGAATGAAACTATCTGCCCTGAGTCTGTGTATGATTTCTAGACAACTGTGCATGAAGTGCTCCCCAACTTCTAAATAAGCAAGGACAATCTGAGTACAAGCAGGGTAGTGACCGCCCTTGGCCAGTATGTGGATGCTTCAACCTATAATGTTTTATGAGCGCTGACCGTTTTGATTACCTAAAATAGCATCTTTTGCACGACCATCTCATATCACAACAGGCCTACTCTTTCTCCCAGATTAATTCCTCCTCTGCCTCCTCTCCCTAGACCTCAAGTCCAACTGTCCACTGGCTCCTCCTGAGGACACCCTAAAAAAGAAGAGACAGTTAGTGGTATTAAAACAATGGTCTAAAATATTCAGCCACAATTTTAATATTACATTTTGATGGATGAATAAGGGCTAATATAAGACAATATTCTATCATACATACATTATTTTCCACCTACCTGAATAATGAGGATAATGTTTTTATGTGATTTGCTTCCTGTTGATAAATAGAAAAATATTTTAATAAGACGGTGTGGCAGTGTGCAGTACTGTCAGTCACTTTAATGCAGTTGCAGGCATGCATATTGACAGGCTTATTTACAGTATATAAACAATTTTAGTGGCATTGGTTTGGAAGCAGACAACCAGAAACAGGTCCTACAACTAGTGAAAATGTGTCTGTGACAAAAATGGTTAACCCATATTGGTGCAGACATGTGAAAATATATTCAATCTTTTATAAGTATTGATGGGTGACACGAGGGGTAGTGGTGGGCTTCGCACAGCACGACACAGCGATGCTATTATGGAGTTATTTTGTGCCTTTGAACCAATCTGCGTGCGCAGTGAGACAGGTATTGACGGGGGGATTGAAGAAGAAAAAAAGAAATAAACAGAATATTTTAGCCTAGATTAGGGATTCCCAAAGTGTGGTGAGCTGCCACTAGGGGTGCGCGAGACGAAAACTGTAATGGCGTCTGACGTGTTTTTTCCCCCACACACAAAGACGTGTAAATAAGCATTTCCTTTGTAAAGCTTAAAATCAAAAACTGTAAATTTAATCAATGAATAAAAATGTATTGTAATGATCCGTATTAGACTTTATTGCTAAGTGCCATTGCACACTTACTGTCTCTTTAAGTTTGGTTGTTTTGGGGTCATACGGGAAGAAATGTGTGGCTTCTGGGGAGAGGAGAGGTGGCTCGGGGGACTGGAGGGGTGAAAGCTGTCCCATTCTGTTTGTCCTAAAATAAAGTGTTAGCAGCAATAACCTCGGTCTGGTGCTTGGGTGTCATAACGGAACAGTTACAGTATTCACACAAAAATTCATGTATTTAATAGGAAATCTTATTCTATTCTTCATTTTAAGATGAAAAATCCACATTGTGCTTTATATGCGCACATAGCTTGTTGTCTCTGCTTCAATCATTCTCGCAAATGCGCTCAATTGACTGAAATCAGGGAAACAGGTGAGACATCTAAGGGGAAAGTTAGACAGCTGTTTGGGAACCCCTGGCCTAGAATATTTAGCCTAAAATATATAGATTAAATCGTTGAGTCCAGTCTTTAGCTGTCATGTTTTGCTTTCTGAACCCGAACACAACCACAACAAAGTAAGTTTTAACAGTTTATTGCAGCTTGTGGATAGTGGAGGAAGGAACCAAGAGTCAGTACTGAGCTGAAGCATGAGGATGGTGAAGGCAGGAACTGGCAAGCAGGTCGGAATCAGAGCACGGAGGCAGCAGAACCAGGTGCACAGCAGAATGGAGACTTGGAACCAGGCTTGACCAGCAGCACGACAGAATGGAGGAACTTCGGGCTGGACGAGACTGGATGAGGTGAGCAGCAGAACAGAGGTAAGCAGGAAAAACAGAACGAACCGACGAGGAATGACAGAATGCAGTGAGCTTAAATAGTGAGGCTGACAGGTGTGCTGAATGCTGGCTGATTAGTAGCTAACAGGTGTGGATGATTACTGAACTGAAGACTGGAGCTGTATGGAAGGTGGAAAGTGTCTTGAGTATGAGCATAGTGCAGCAGACAGGCTGCATCATGACATTAGCCAAGTCATTTTATTAGATGTTATCTCTTATCTGATGTATTTCTGATATTTGGCACTTTGTTCTACCTCATGTTGAAGTGCTATTTAAATAATGATGACAATGATCACAAGAAACTTTTGCATCACCTCCAATAAGCTGGAAAGAAAAGAGACAGCAGCATTTTTCACACCTCACTTAGTAGCTCAAGTTAATATTTTAGTCTTAATTTTTAGCCTAAATATTTCAGGCTAAAATATTAAACTGTTAATTTTTTGTCCACCATTATGTCTAGTAATTTCTGCCAAAAGCTGCAGCATTTTGATTTAATCCATCCAAAAGCAGTATTTGCAAGCCATACTCTGATTGTATGGAAAAAAGTTTTTGGAGTCGCGAGAGCTCAGAGACAGAGCCGAGTAAACAAAGAGAAACAGCCGAGTGAGCGCAGCTGGTGTTTGGCGAGGAAGGAGCAGGTTGCGCGTGTGAGCAGACACAGAACAAGGCACGAGGGTAGTGGGTTGAGAAGAGTTTATCAGAGATTAGCGCGCAAAAACAGGTTTGAGCGTGCATGGATGTTTAAACGCTGAATTCCTGTCTCACTGCGCGCTCAATTTAGAGGACTTCATATGCTATTAGCCATGCTAACAGCATAGTTCCCCCGTATTATAAAGACGGCGGGGCGGCAGGCTTTAATTGCCCCCCCCCCCCCCCCAATTACATGCGCCACATAGTCTACCCCCCAACCCCCCGCCGTATTATAAAGACGCCGGGGCGCCACACTTTCATTCCCCCCAAGGCTAAGCGTTGTTTATTTGTCTTAAACACCTCGAGCTCCCGGTCGAATTAAGCTAACGCTAGCTACGTCCATGTTGCCGCCAAAAGTTTTACAAAGAACCGAAACATGTTCTACGTCAGTTAATAAACTCATGAACAGTGACATATCACGTGTCAAACTCTACGCAGACTTAGTTATTATCACAAATTTAAAGCAGAGCAAAGATAACTTACCTTAAGAATGACTGTAGTTGGGACTACCTCTTGCTCGTGCGTGATCCTGTAACGTCTGGAGTGGACTCGGAGCAGAATCAGTCCTGCTGTGAGCTACAGTGCGCATGTGCTGTGCGACCGTTTCAAAATTCTACATTTTAAAATAAAGTTTATGCAGTATTTGTAGGTTTATGTACATACTACTATTAAACATTTAAATAGGTTAAGGAAATCTAAGTAAAACTTACTTTTTCCCCAAGATTCATGTATTACATTAAAAAAAAGGTTTAATTTTACTTTAGAAACTCTAGTTCTTACTGAAGCTTAAAAATAAAAAGTAGAAATTAAGACGAATACTCTAATAGAGTTTACTGCACCAAAAAGTCACTTTCTTCAGTGTACTTGTGTGAAAAGCTCTTCTCTACCTTGAACTTCAATAAGTCCAAGTTCAGATCCAGACTTACTGATGAGTATCTTCAAGCCCTACTTAGGGTCTCAACTGCCTCCTCCCTTAAGCCAAATGTGGCTCAGCAATGCGAGAGGAAGCACTGCCAGACCTCTAGCAGTAAGAAGTAGGCAGAAGAAGCCATGTTCATAACAGTTTATGCTCAATGTTCAGAAAGGTAAAAATTAAAGAACCGTTAATACAGCCATTTGAATTGAAATTACATTTCTCTAGTCTTCTATATCTGCTGCATTATTTTTATTATTTTATTTATTTATCACTGGGTTTGTTTCTTATGAATTGTTAATTTATTTATTTTTTCATCTTATTTTGTGTTAAAAAATAAAAATAAATACATTTGATAACATTGGAATGTTTTTGTAAGAGGTTTTCTTGTGGAAAACCCGAGGCAGCCCAGCTTCACCCAGACTCTACCTCCAGCGGCCCCCAGGTAAATTCAGTTTGAGACCCCTGACGTACATGTACAATGTATGCAAACCCTCTGGCATGAGTCTGTGAAAAGGATTAATAAGACAAAAACACCTAAATAATCCTTTGCGAACAATGTTTTTTTTTATTAATTAAATCCTTATTGTGGAGTCGTAGTCATTTTCCGACTTTTAATTTGAATGCATGTACTGGGTTAGGCAAGGAAATCTATTGGCCAGCCCCACCAAGATTTTTTTTTCACCAGTGCCACCAAACTCATCATACACATAGATAAACTCATCTAGTTCATACTACAACTCTTACTTTGGGAAAATGTGCTTATCTTTATTTTTTTATTTTTTCAATTGTTATTTTAAGCATATAATGATCAATAACTACACTTTTATGAACTGTAGCGACACCAAAATCACTGTATATATATATCATTCACACCCTCCTGGTGATACTACAACTGTTATTATATCAATAAAACACTTTTTCATATCTTTGGGGAATTTTTATTTCGATAAATAACCAATAACTACACTATTATAAACTCTAGCCTCACTAAAATCACTGTACACATCATTTACACCCTCCTGTTGATACTACAACTGTTCAAAACAATGGAACATACTTCCTTTCTTTTTTCTTAAAATAAAGAGCCATTGATATATATATCTTTCTCAGTGAAAGAGCCATTAAGAAGTTGTGCAACTAAATAAAAATTTAACGTTTTGTAGGACGCATATATCAAATGGACCATCAAAGCTATTTTTCATTTATTCAACGTTAAACAAAAACACACAGTGAATATTCTAAAAAACATTAAAACAACAAAAACAAACATCTGTTGAGTGAAATCCAGTCACTCAAACTTAGTGGTCATAAGATATCAATTCTGGACTATGAAACAACATTTTAATAAGTTTTGAATAAGTTAAAAGTATAAAAATATTAATAAATAAATGATTAGGGCAAAAGAAACAGGTTTAGAATTTTTACAGCATGCAACTTTCTGTACATTAGACAATACATTTTTTCACATTTAGATGAAAAACAGATTAAGGTCATTGGTTACTGTTGTATACAGATCGTTCTTTTCTTTTAGAGTTTACTGCAGAGTAAAAAAATTTTTTAGTTTATTTATTTCAGTTGCACACATTTCCAAGCACAGCTGTTTTGTTCCATATTTGGTTTTACATCAGTTTCCCATGCATTTTAAAAGGGTACTACTATTATTATGGCAGTAGTGAAATTCAATACACCTAAACACTCCTATTTCTAATAAGAGTCTGCCAAACTTACCAACAGCCTCATCACTCAGGGCTGTTGCATAACTCACAATACCAAGGGGCATCTTCATTTGGGATTTGTGCTGCTGTCATTCCAATGCATTGTGTGTGAAACCATCTTGTACAAGTTCCATATTGAATCTACATAGGGATAAAAACATTAAACATATTTTAAAAAGTTGACATTAGCAAATCTGTACTGCATAAGATTATACAAGATTTGATTACTATAGTATTATCTCAGAAATTTCAAGATTATCCACTATTCAGATCATCCACTGATGTTTTCAAACAATTAAAGAGATTCTAACCCAAACAACATCAGCAGTGGTTGGCAGTAAGTCCTTATTTCCACAACAGGAACCGAAGTCATCCTTTGCCACTAAAAATAATTAAGCTATATTACTGTCATGTTTGTAGGAAGATGACAGAGCTTGTCTGCAGGACATCAGGCCTCCGACCCCGACCACATGCAGAGCTAAACGCTAGCCCGCCAACAACAAACCAACGATTCTCCCTGCTTTGACGTCCTTCCTGGAATGGCCAAAGTGGACAGAACTGACATGAGGCAACAGACAAGTTTGGACAGGGAGCTGAGGGAGAAGTTAAAAGGTTTATTGGGAGATGTTTGTTACTCGTCTGGACACATGGTGCTTTAGAACAAAAGGCTAACAGAGGTAGCTCACGCTAGCCTTAATGCTATTAGCCTCGCTAACATCCGGTCCCGGACATTTCAAAAGAAGTTTGTTTTAAAGCACAAAGCGTAATTACTCGGCTCCGCCATCCTTCGATGGTGCTATGAGCCTTATCCCCGCATTAATATCGAATATTAATGTTGGGGTGTAAAGGCAATTTTGATAACTTTATGTTGTAACCTCTTACCCACCGGTTTCCTAAAGTGACCCCAGACGCCCGGAGGGAGAATCACATTAACAAACTCGGTCATAAGGGTTTAAATGATTTTACTGGGAAAATCAGTCTTCAGAATGTTATTTACTCAAAATAATGTTTTGTTTAACTTGGGCTTTGCATTGTGAATGGATTGAAACACATGCCAAATGTTTTTTTCTTTTAATCAGATCTGCAACAAGGATTCACCAAATTATTCTGATTATGACCAACTACTTTTACTTCTTTTTATCTTTATTTTGCTTAGTAGTTTAGTTACGTTTCACTAGCCTAGTAGAGAGGATTTGTTTTTTGAAATATTGTGTTAATTCAGATAAACAGCATTACATGGTGATGTTCTCTGGATGTTCATTTTATTTCTGTTATTAAATTCTTGAACTTGAAAGGAAGTTGTCACTCTTTTATTCTATGTGTGTGCAGGTTTTGTTGTTAAAAGATCGCTAGTGCTCGAATTCATCCCTTTCAACCATTGTCTTGATATCAGCTTAAGAGCTGATCATCACCAGGCAATACTTAACAGAGGGTTATTTAATAAACATTAAGTAACTTTAAACAGTGTATAATTGCACAACACCAGGCTTCCACTTTATGTTAACCCAATCTTCCTTTCCAAGTCTATTCCGACGCGTCTTGAAGTACTGTCTATA
The DNA here is from genome assembly GCF_011125445.2 of Fundulus heteroclitus. Classification (NCBI taxonomy): domain Eukaryota; kingdom Metazoa; phylum Chordata; class Actinopteri; order Cyprinodontiformes; family Fundulidae; genus Fundulus; species Fundulus heteroclitus. Next base: position 11,606 of record NW_023397377.1, on the reverse strand, counting down.
GGACAGAATTTCCGGTTTACATTTTCACAGACTCTATGGCCAAATGTGTCATTAAGGTACTCAGTCTTCATAATTTCATAATACCCAAATTTGTAGCCAGCCTTTTTGGAGTCCTCAACTTCATTGGAGCCTTGAAGAGGATCAACCACAAAAATGTGGTTTGAAAGGCTATGAAGATACTGTTTGAAAAATTAAAATATCATTAAACCATACCATCCTTAGATATGTCATCAACCACAACATCAACAATGAAAATATATCTAAAAGTTTAAAACCACCTTTGACAAATTGATACACAGAAATGTAAGTAAATTTACAATATTAAAAAAAAAAAAACAAGCCATTTCACATAAGTAAATTTTTTTAAAATCTTTAGACACTCATCATATGGTACACAGGAGTCAATGCGGCTGGATGACATACGGAGCTCATAATCCTAAACTTGTGAATTTGTTAGTTGAGTCATAATTCTTAGATAAATACTGAACTGATATGAAAAATATGTAATTAATACTACTGTATTTTCGTAGTTTTTAATTGATTATAGGTAAGTAGTCTTTATAGCAGTTTTAAGGCTGGTAATCTTTGAACAAACAAACCAAGGCTGTGTCTCATTCCGAATACTTCCGTCAGTGCACTGCTAATGTGCACTGACCACTTACTGCCGTAGTGCCCACTTTCGATCGTTAGTATTGTTCCAAAAGGAACACTTATGTTAAAATGCTTACCGAAAATGACGGGATGACGCGACGAACGCAACACACGTGAATGCGAATTTTCAGCCCGCCAAAAATATATGCCGGCGTTTGTTTACAAACACACACGTTCTTTAACTAATCATTAACACTCACAGCATGTGGAAAATACATTGCCTCCGACGTCAACGCAGGATCCTCCTACTATTGGCTGAACATGAGGTATGTTAGTGTACTTTACAAACACCTATCATGCACAAATTGCAGTGTAGCAGTAGGCTACACCAGTAGGATTAATCAATCACTTTACCTTTTCAAAACAGTCAGGAGCAGTTCCTTGCATTAAGTTGATGAATTACTAAATGTACACAGCAGGTTCACAGACGTTTTACCATTTCATGTCACAATACTTAACCCTTAAACAGGCAGGAGTGGAAAATAAGTTGCAAAAAATAATTAAATTGTATCACTCATCTCTTTAGGCCCTAAGTGAAATATTTCCACTTTTAAAATGTATATATACTCAATATTTTGGTTTTTTTGAGTTGTATCTCCCAGGATACGTTGCCCTATTAAGGTATAAACAGAGCCCCAATGATAAACATATTACTGTTCAATTTGATGAAGATAAATTATACATTGTTGTATTCCTTGGTCATTTACATTACACATAGCACTTTTAAAGTACATTTTATTCATTTTTACCAATACTCCAATTTTAGTAATCTCATAACAAAGTGACACAAAAACGGAAAATATTTAACTTTTTGTGCACTAAAGATTACATAAAAACAAAACAACACAGCAATTTCATTTTGCATACACAACTGGACACTGGGGAACGTTTTATGGGGCCAGGTTTTCCATAATGGTGGGAACTCTATGAACAATTCCCTTCATTTCCTTTCTATATTTCATTTTTTATGGAAAGGTTGGAAGCAGTTCCGTGGATTTTTCCCGGTGACGATGCACAGACGAACACCACATTTTGTGCAGTAGATTGTTGTCTGTTCTACTGGGCAAAGCCTGCACCTTTCCTTGTCTGTGAAAGCTGGAAAGTGATCCACTTGATCATGGCGGACATCAACCATGGGTCTTGGGGTTGTTGGCCTTTGTATACATCTAGTGGGGCTGTGCACATTCTCCTCCCCCCCTTTGAAGACCTTCCCTTCTTCTTTCTACTGTGGATAAGGGCATCTGCAACCTCCAGCCTGAATACCTTGAGCTTTTTGTGTTTTTGCACACCAATGCTTTGGACATCTCGGCGATACAGAAGCCACCCATTGTTGATGGCTATATCAGCCATTTGCCAAAAGAGGCCCAGGTACCACCGGTGGGACTTTGCAGGACTGCGGTACAAGGCCACCATCATGTCAGCAAGGTCAACTCCTCCCATGTGAACATTCTACTGTGACACAATGTTTGGACAGGTAACAGCAACTCTTCTCTCCTGTCTGGAGAAACGCCTGACCTCTTTGAGAGGGCTGATTGCAGCACAGGAGCTAGCTAAGGTGACAGCTTTGTTGTCAGACCATTTTACAACAGCCACTTCTGCCTCATTATCTACCCTGTAGTCATAGCTGCCCCTTCCTTGCCTCAGCATAGCACGGTTGGCTCCAACTCCAAGTTCTTTGGCTGGACCCTGGTCTGTGCCCAATGTGCTCTTTCCGGTGTATGTCAGGAAGTCATAAACTATCCCAGAAACACCTGCTCGAACGAAGATCTTGAAGCCCCAATGGTGAGGTTTGCTCGGGAGATACTGTCGGAGAGACCCAGCCTTTGTTCCCTTGTAAGGGACCATCATTTCATCTATTGAGAACTTGTTCTCACTCTCAAGAAAGACACTTCTTTCTTATGTGCTCCAGCACTGGTGTCACTTTGCAGAGCCGATCTTGGGTTGGGTCTGATGTCTGATTGTTTTGAAAGTGGATGAATCGTGAGAGGCATTTAAACCTTTTTACTGACATCACATTGGCTATTTTGGCATAACGTGTGTCTTCTGCCCAATAATCATCCATAGATGGCATTCTCACCACTCCCATGATATTAGCTTAATGCCAACAAATGACTTGATCTCATCCACAGTGGTGTTAATGCTGGCGCCAATTAACTGACAGCAGTAGAGATTTGTCTGTTCAACAATATGTTGGACCAGATCGTCATCAAAGAATTGGGCAAAGTAGCTACGTGGAGAAGACAGCTCATCAGGTGCGCTGAATTCACTGGCAGCTGCTGTTGACTGGTGCTCAAACCTTTTCTCACACCAGCTGTAAAAAACAAACAAAAATATATACATAAATACATAACTGTGTTATGTTATTTGTACAAAATGGCATTATTAGCAAGTATGGACTAAATTTAACTGGTTAGTGGCATGCTACTTTCAGTAAATATCACAAACATACAGAGGGTTTGTGTTTTTTCACCTTACATCAACTACTACATACATACATTTGTATGGATTGCACATATAAGTGTCCCTAAATTAAACTACTGTCACCTGAATCCCTTGGCTTGTCTGGACATGGTACTGCGATCCATCTCGTTATGCTCCTCATGAGAACTTTCATCCTCCTCATCAGAACTGCCTTCACTCACTGCCTCCATCTCATGCTGGCTGAACATTACTTCCTGATCTTCATCACTGTTTGACTCAGAGTCAGAAGAACTTGCAGGGATCTCCTCTATCACTCTCATTCCTATGCTTTGCTTTCTTTTCCCATAAAAGGACCTAGCTGAGATATCCAGCTTGAAAATAAATACATTTTTTTAAGTAGAATACAGTTATACTGTTATAATGGGCACAGTTGTGCATGATAATATCTGGTACTGCAGTAATTATTAACATGCCTTCCATTTTGAAATAAAAATTTGAATAATGCACATTGACCAAATTTCTATCCCTAATTTGGCAACGTATCTCAGGGGATACATACATTTCAATAGCTGCTAAGTAACACCACAAACATAGTTGGATATTTTTTTCTTCATCAGAATGTTTAGAAAAATATTCTAATTAATTTTAGGAATTTATATTGTTATTTTATTGAAAATAAGTATGACTAATATATGATTACTTACCCCCAAGGAAGCAGGTTCTCCATCACTGGCGGCAATGATGTCTTCTGATCAGGCTGACAAAACGATGAAAGATAGCCTGAACCAAATCATGTGATCTAGATGCTAATACCAGACAAGACTTTTGATAAATGCTAACTTGATTAGTGAAAACCTCCCAGGATACCCCCTACAGGATGTTAAATAGTGTGTATCTCCTGGTGCAAAGTGCCTGTTTAAGGGTTAAATACAATTACTAAATGTTTTTTTCACTGTCTGTATAAATGTTATGCAGGACAGTGACAGTAAGCTGCTAGTTATTATTTTACCATCAGTAGGCTACTTCAGTTTGCTCCAAGTGGATAAACAATTAAAAGCTCTATCAATATAAGACTTCACAAATATGTATGAATTTGTGCTCAAAATGTTAAGTGATCTTTACACTAACATACACCAAGCAATAGGCAACAGAATAAACAGGCCTATTGATATGTTCTATCATGTACTAATTCTGATTAATTAAGAAAAGACAATGAATTAAGGAAAACACAGTAACAGAACCAGATATTAACTTTATTTTAAACAAAAAAAAAACATAATTAATTCACTTTCCTCTCCCCATTCACAGTGTCCTCATAGCCCCAGAAAGTACTGCCAGATAAATGCCACAGTGCCAGTGTTGGCACTATACTTTGATGGCCACAGTGACATGAGGGTTGACTATCGCCTTTCAAGGGTGTCATTCAATGCACTCATGGATGTGTTGGGCAGGGAATGCGACCATGGCTGGGGCCCAGAAATCAACACCCTGATTTTTCTTTTCTGGCTTGCCACTCCCTCCTCCTACCGTGTTGTTGCCAGGGCCTTTGCCATGCCCCGGGCAACTATTCACCGGGTAGTCCACAGGGCGAGTGGGAAGATCGCCGCTCTTCTTTATCGAGTGGTCCGACATCCCACCGCAGAAGAGCTCCCTCACCTCGGGGGTCGCTTTGCCCGTCTGGCCAGATCTGCAGCCTTCAACCGTGTGGTTGGTGCCATCGATGGCTGTCACGTCAGGGTGAAGCCCCCAGCACAAGATGCTGCCTGTTATTTTAACAGGAAGCTCTTTTACTCCATCCAGCTGCAGGCCATCTGTGATAACGTGGGGAAGTTCTTTGATGTGTTCGTGGGGTACTGTGGGTCAGTTCATGACGCCAGAGTACTGAGGAACAGCCCCATCTACTATCAGCAGTCGTACCCTCCACCAGGATACAGCATACTTGGAGATGGGGGCTACCCCTGCCTATCCCAGCCCATCAGCCTCATCACACCCTTCAGACAGCCCGTTCGCAACCACCTCCAGGCTCGCTTTAACAACAGCTTGTCAAAGGCCAGGAGCATTGTTGAGCGGTCCTTTGAGATGCTGAAGACTAGATGGAGGTCCATCTTCTTCAAGGCTCTGGAAGTGGATGTGACTTACGTGCCAGAGGTCATCGTCTGTTGCACTGTTCTACATAACGTATGTAGGAGCAACGGAGACCTGCTGGAGCCAGATGCTGAAAAACCTCTCCTCCCTCTCTACATCCTGATGGTGCCGCCTCTCTTTCCTCTCCACAGCCTGTTGGTGCCTCCCCTCCTCGCGCTCTGCAGCCTCTCTCGCCTCTCTCTCTCTTTTCTCCTCTCTCTCTCACTGCTCTCTCTGCATCACCTCATCAGTCTGCTTTTCATTCTCCTGTAAGGCTTTCAAAATTTCCATGGTATCTACCCGGCGCCTCTTTGGGGTAGACACCTCAGGAGTCACCGGTGTCACCACAGAAGGGGGTGAGGCCCTCGCCACTTCCGGGTTGGATGAGGCAAAGAGAGCAGGCGGCTCCATAGACGGCCTGCTCCCTATTGCCTCATCCATCAGTGAGTACCACTTCCAAGAAGCAGCGGTGGCCTCACCCTCCTCTGTACTAACACCAGTACGAGGGTTCTGTGGATAAAAGACAACAAAAAAAGCTGCACTATTTCACTATGAAATGCTAAACACTAACAATGCATTTACATTTCTTACTTACAAATATACACTACCGTTCAAATGTTTAAAGTCTCTCAATCACCCTAGGTAAAACACTGACAATGATTCTCAAACAATCCTAAAGGAGTTTTCCAAAAAGATATGTATGGAACAACCTTGTACTAACCTTGTATTTCTGGACCAAATTCTCCCATCGCTTCCTGATGGCTTTGGCATTCAGCCTCCCCTCCAACCCCTTTTTCTTAATGAATTCCCTGGTAAAAACACAACAGCAGATCATATCAATGCATTAAATAATACAGAGGCCCACTACCAGAACATTTAACATGAGACGAGTACTGGGTTCGCCCACCTAATGTTGTGTTACACATTAAATATTTCTTATGTATTGTTTGCAACAACAATATCACAACATTTATTTTGAGGAGATTATTTATCCTGGGGTTGGGCCAGAGATGCATAAATTGCTTTACATGTGTTTAGCCCCCACTACAGCACTGTCAATAATGAGCATATGTTATCACGTTAGTTTTAAGTGAAGAACGTAGCGTAATACAACTGTTAATGCAATGTACTTACTCGAATCCAGTAAGGGTCGCATTTCTCCTCCCCGTAAACAAATCTGCGTAGGCAGCACGCCATTGGATAAGCTCCCTTGTATCTTCGTCCATCCCTAAAACAGATCAAAATACCTTGATGAGACAAAAGGAACTCACCTTGCCCGTCAATAGTATACGTGATATCAAACATTACAACGGCACAACACTGTATTCACCAGCACATAATCTAAAATAGTCACACAGCCAGTTTCATAACTTACTAGCTTTCACACAGATAACGTGCTCGTCCCCATGGATGGCTTAACGTGCTAGGTAGCATTAACATATAACGTTACGTTAACTCGCCAAATGACTATGTCGGCTTCAATCTGTGAGGCCAGGTAAGTAATGCATTATACGCCAGTAAACGTTTCGTATTACTGCTGTTACTTAACATTAATACAATAGAGTTCACATGTATAACGTGCTTGTCTCAATGGCTGGCTTAACATGGCTCAACGTGCTAGGTAGCTAGGTAGCTAGGTAGCGTTGACATGTAACTTACGCTAATTAACTCGCCAAATGATTATATCAGCTTCTGTCAGTGAGGGACATGTAAGTGATGCATTAGACGAGAGTACAATGCCTCGTATTTCCACCATTACTTACATTTTTATGATTTATATGATTTAAATGAATTGTTCTTGAGCGGTCTCGTGTGCTCGTGACACGTGATCAGCCTCAGCCCAAGCACTGTTCCAATTGCCGAGAACGCCAAACCGAGAACGCACCACATCCCCGGATGTTGTTCTCGCCCTGCCCTCTTTATCGAGCATGCATCAGAGCAGACTTGTGCGTTCTTCAGACTGACCGCTTGCCCAGAATGCACCGCGGCCGCAGCTTCATTCGAGACAGTGCAAGCAGAGCTCACAGAGGTAAGTTAAAAATTCCCTTTTCTGCTGCTGCTAGTCTTCAAAAGTACGTTTTCAGATTGTTTGAGGAGAGAACATTATATTTTTAAGCTTCCCTAAGTGGCCTGTTTACAGAGTTAGTGCGTAATTTTTAAAAAAGTCAGCCAGAGTTAGCCCTGGCTGCGGTTCACTTCTCTCGGCCTAGTACTACCGCTCGTTCTGTAGCCGTTTTTTGTTTTAATTCGGCAAAACGTTAATTTGTTTTGTGTTTATCTGACTGATTTGTGTTGCTTTATTAACTCAATACTTGCTGGAATAAGTTGTAAATCTATTTATTCCCAAGGACAATATCAACATCCATACCATTGTGGCTAATGTTTTGGACAAAACGCATCACTGTAAGCAGAAGAAGCAGTTATCAGCTATTATATGGGTCACAAAATATGTTCGGTCTGTGTAAAGTAATAAATAATTGACATTTATATTTTAAACAGGGACCACAGAAGAAACCCAGGCCCTCATAAACTGGCATTCAACCCTAACCCTAAACCTACCCCTAACCCTAACCCTACATATCACAACACAATCCCAATGGTTTATAAGATTTTAGAAGACCTCTACAGTAAAAAAATTCATCTCTGCCAAACAGAGAGATTACCTCAGGGGCTTCAAAGAACCCAGACCCCATAGATTCTATCTTTTACCCAAAATCCATAAAGATCCCTTAGCTTGGAGCAAACCATTTGATATACCACCGGGCCGACCCATTGTGTCAGACTGCGGCACTGCTGTTTATCACATTTAAAAACAACTTTTAAAATAACTTCTTAAAAATCAGCGGGCAGCTATAAAAGGGAGTCAGCTTTAATTTTCTCTCATTCTCTCTCAGACACTCAGAGAGGGACACATCTCAACACAGAGCCACTAATTTAAACACACTCTCTTCTTTGGTGCTCCATTCGCCTGAAGAAGGTCTGGCAAGGACCGAAACGTCGCGGCGGAGCACATTTAATTCTTTTCATTGTTAAACAATTAAAAATTTAAAACATTAAAAAGTAAAAAAAAAAAAATTGTTTTTAAAGAAAAGTTAAAAAACAATCTTTGAGGAGTTTTTCTTTTGTTTTTTTATTCATTTTTTTTCATTGTTTTATAATAACAAAGCCTACTCGGAGCATTTAGCCACAAAAATGGCCTTTCATGGTGGTTCCGGCTGGACCACCGTCCACTATGGGAGGAAATCCTCCCAAAAAAGATTTGGGGGACGGGAACGGCGACCCTATGAAGGGACAGACAGTGCCCCACCTGTCTCCGGATGGAGACAGGCTCATTATATACAACCTAAACCTACCCCTAACCCTAACCCTACATATCACAACACAATCCCAATGGTTTATAAGATTTTAGAAGACCTCTACAGTAAAAAAATCATCTCTGCCAAACAGAGAGATTACCTCAGGGGCTTCAAAGAACCCAGACCCTGTAGATTCTATCTTTTACCCAAAATCCATAAAGATCCCTCAGCTTGGAGCAAACCATTTGAGATACCACTGGGCCGACCCATTGTGTCAGACTGCGGCACTGAAATTTATGGTACAGCCGCATATATAGATTTTTTTGTATTAATCCCCTTCCGATTGGACACGCTAGTTACATTAAAGATACTTACCACTTTGTTGAAATTGTTAAATCAATCAGAATACCACCTAATTCTTTCCTTTTCTCTATGGATATATACAGTCTTTATACAAATATCGATATCCAAGAAGGCATTAACTGTATTCAGAAAGCCTTTCAAAATAACCCAGATCTAAAACGGCCCGACCAACAATTACTGAAATTGCTAGATATCAATTTACACAGAAATTATTTTGAATTTGGAGGTAAACATTTCTTACAGATTAAAGGTACAGCCATGGGCAAAAAAGTTGCACCAGCATACGCCAACATTTTCATGGCTAATTGGGTAACCGAAGCTCTTCAAAAATGTAACCTAAAACCTTCCTATTATTATAAGTATTTAGACGGCATCTGGGGTATCTGGGCCCACTCTGAGCAATAATTTAAGATATTTGTGGAGGTTTTGAACACCCATAATCCCTCCATTAAACTAAAATATAATCTGGACTATAATTCAATTGACTTTTTAGACACCACCACGTTCAAAGGCCCTATATTTGATTCGACAAACAAATTAGACATTAGAGTCTTCTTCAAACCCACCGACACACGCACTATTATTTAAAACCAGTTTTCATCCCAAACACACTTATGCGGGATTAATTAAATCACAATTACTTTGTTTTCACCGCATTTGTACCCGAGAAGAAGACTTTAAATTGGCCACCATAACACTTTTCTCAGCTCTAAAACAGAGAGGCTACGGCAAAACGTTCCTCAGAGCTTGTAAGTAAACCTTTCTGGAACCAAAACCCACCACTCATTCTAAATTAATACCATTCATAACCACGTATTTCACTGCCACAGGCCCCTTGAGCTCCCAAATTAAAACTCACTTCTCAGGACTCCAGCTGGACTCGGGCCTCCTTCAGAACCACAGAGTCATCGCGGCCTATAGGAGGAACAGGAACCTGAGGGACATCTTAGTCAGGGCACATTTTAAACCCCGCCTCAATCGACAACCCCCAGAACAAAGTTGATTATTTTTTACAACTCAATTAGTTAAAAATAAATACAATAGCAATGTCTTCCCCACAGAAAATTCGGCCAGTCCAAATTCTTAGAATTGTGTCTATTTAATCATTTGTAATATATGCCAAGCCTACTATGTGGGGGACTCAGAATCAGTCACACAACACAAACATAACGTCTTAAAGATAAAGAAAACGCAAACCATGCTTGTAAAACATTTTATTGAACATGGGTAGGAGGCTGCTAGAACCTTAGTCCTAGAAAGTAATATTTATTGGTCCAGAGCACAACGTAAAAGGGCCGAAAGCATCTGGATCAACAGACTCGATACAAAACACCCTCTGGGTTTGAACGAAGCGTGAATCCACTTCCCGGGACCCTACAGTGAGGACGCCCGTGCGCAGACTGATGAGTCGGCCTTTATTCCTTTATTCCTTCACCTAACCCTAACCCTAAACTCATTTCCTGTGCGTTTCCTAACCCCAACCCTAATCTAGCCCTAATCCTAACCGACCCCAACCCCAATCCTGGCTCTAATCCCAACCCTTGATTTTAGCCCTAATCCTAACCTCAACCCAGATTCTAACCCAAACCCTGATCTTGGCCCTAAACCTAACCGTGGACCTTTGCCCCAGAATAACCCTAGCCTCAACCCAGATCCCAACCCTAACCATAACCTTAATCCCCATTTTTTTTTTTACAAAATATTAAAAAGGACAAAAACATTAAAAACATTACAATACCAAAAAACATATGCAAACTTAAAAACCATAAAAAACATTGATAATATCCAAAAAAATACTATAAAACACAAAAATATGTTTCTCTTACAAATATTTAGTAAAACCGAAAAGTTAATTTGGTTCATTAAAAAACATTTATAAACTGTTTCTGCATTAAAAAACTATTAAAAACGGTAAAAAAAAACTTTTATGTTAAAAAACGGTTAAACCTGTTTATGTTAAAAAAAAAACATTAAAAACTGACTTTTTATGTTAAAAACCATTTAAAACTATGTTTCTACGTTAAAAACCACCAAAAAATTATTAAAGGCACCATTGAAGCCGGTGCCGGACAGGCTGAGGGGGGCGGTGTCAGGAGACTATATAAAGCCGACTCCCACTCTTTGGCTCTGACAACCGTGGTGAGCAGACCTCTCAGTTACACAGTGTGCCTTGCCTGAAGAAGACCCAGAGGGGTCGAAACGTTGCTTTTGGCACACAAACTGTTTTTTGTATTTCTTTTATCTAAATTTATTTTGTTTGTTCACATTTAAAAAAATAAAACATAAAATAAAAATTAAAACAACTAAAGACCAAAAAAAACTTTTAATTTATGTATTGTCTTCCAATTTGGAGACCCTCCTTTAGTTGTTTGTTTTATTGTGTTATTTTAATTACAGTAAAAGAAAACACAGTATTTAAGGATATTGTGCAGATTAACTAAAATGATAAACCATTTTTCAGGAGCTCCGAGACCCACCTACTGGGCAGGGGGTTGAGGCTGGTGGTGTGACTGCTGCCACCTGGCAGTGGTATGAGCTGCTTGATGCTACATTCCAGGGGCAGCACAATATCAGTCCTCCCCTGGTTGTGACCAGCTCATCTGCCACTGCGGGTGGGGTGGTCACGACCTCAGCCTCTACCCCTTCCCCAACAGCAGAAAGGATAGGGAGGCAGGCCAGGAAGAGAAGCAGTGAGGTCCTGCGTGACTTCTTAAAGGAGCAGGCTGAGAAGGATGAGGAGAGAGAGAGGGC
>NW_023397376.1:0-36397 GCF_011125445.2 Fundulus heteroclitus | reverse complement strand
ACACTTCAATTCAATTAATTCAATTTTATTTATATAGCGCCCACATCATGTAAACATGTCGATCTCAAGGCACTTTACAAAATCAGTTCAATCATATTATACAGATTGGGTCAGATTATACAGATTGGTGAAAAATGTCCTATATAAGGAAACCATTGATTGCAATCAAAGTCCCGACAAGCAGCATTTACTCCTGGGGAACCGTAGAGCCACCAGGGAAGAGTCGTCTGCATTGTACATGGCTTTGCTGCAATCCCTCATACTGAGCAAGCAATGAAGCGACAGTGGGAAGAAAACTCCCCATTATCGGGAAGGAAAACCTCCGGCAGAACCGGGCTCAGTATGAACGGTCTCTGCCTCGACCGACTGGGGTTACAGAAGACAGAGCAGAGACACAACAAGAGAGACAAAAAAGCACAGAAGCACACATTGATCTAGTAATCTGTTCTACATTAGATGGTAGTAGCGGGTTGAGCCGTCTTCTCTGGATTGATGATGTCACAGTTAATAGAACGCCAGACCAGGTGTACCTACTATGAAGAAAAAGAGAGAGAGCAAAAAGTTAAAAGCTGAAATGACGACAGTCATTTCAATGTAATACAATGCAAAACTGGAGAACAGTAGACTGATAACAGTAGAATCAGTAGAGTGGAGAAAAATTAGACCCTGATGTCCTCCAGCAGCCTAGGCCTATCACAGCACGAACTATAGAGGATAGCTCAGGGTATGAGCCACTCTAACTATAAGCTTTGTCAAAAAGGAAAGTTTTAACAATTAGTCTTAAAAATAGATAGGGTGTCTGGCCTCACGGACCAAAACTGGGAGTTGGTTCCACAGGAGAGAAGCCTGATAGCTAAAGGATCTGCCTCCTCATTCTACTTTTAGAGACTCTAGGAACCACCAGCAGACCTGCAGTCTGAGAGCGAAGTGCTCTGTTAGGAAACATACGGGGTAATCAGAGCTCTGATATATGATAGAGCTTGATTATTAAGGGCTTTATACATTAGAAGGAGAATTTTAAATTCTATTCTTGATTTAAACAGGAAGCCAATGAAGGGAAGCTAAAATTGGGAGAAATATGATCTCTCTTGTTGATTTTCAGCAGAACTCTTGCCGCAGCAATTTTGAATCATCAGCTGAAGACTTCGAACTGCATTTGTGGACTTCCTGATAGTAAAAGAATTACAATAGTCCAAGCCTTGAAGTAACAAATGCATGGACTAGTTTTTCTAATTTTGGCGATATTTCTGAGGTGAAAAAAAGGAAAACCTGGAAACCTGTTTAATTATGGGATTTAAATGACATGTCTTGGTCGAAAACAACACCAAGATTTTAACTTTATTACCAGAGGACAAGGTTAAATGCCATCCAGATTAAGTGATTGATTAAGAAACTTTATTTTTGTCAACAGTTACAAAATCATCTGATGTTAGTTAGTTATGCTGAACTGAGGTGAACCTCAGAACGGACAGTATAAACCTGAGAAGGACAATAGATATGATAAACAAATCTGACCATGATTTAACATCTGAATGTTTATGGCGAGGCTGGGGACTGTGGTGTTCTGGCCTGGGGCACCGAAAACTATGTCAGAGGGGAAAAAATAAAATAAAGCCAGCTTCTGAAGGGTTAAATTCTAATTCTAATCTTGGGTTGTTTTGGGTAGCCTTCTCAATGTGCTTACGGGGGAAAACTCTTATCATTTACAGAGAAACACTAGAAGTTCAAAAACTAAAAGGGAAAAAATCATTGTTTTAAAGTTTCACACTAGACCAATTTAGATTGAAAAGGTATATATAAATAAAAGTATTACTAACAGCAAATACACATGGTCAAAGGATCAGAAGGATATCAAAAAGGTTTGTAATAAGTCAAAAACCTATGTCATATTGGAAAAGACATAATTGTGCTCCTTGGAAAACAATTTTGTTTTAGATTTTTTTGGTTAATTTCTTTTGTTTTTTTGTTTTCTTTCTTTTGGAGGTGTTTTGAACAGAGTTTCAAAGGAAAGGGGAAGAATAGAAACCTTCCCAGGATCAGAAAAAAAGGGAAAAACATCACGTTAAAGGGATACTAAGGGGACCAGGGTTTTTAACTGCATGCTATTAACACTCTTGTTTTTTCTCTGAGTTATTGCTTTCAGATTAAAGGAGACGCCACCTTTCTGCCAACAGAAGACTCTGAAAAGACAGTGCTAGCAGTGCGGTAAGAGTTATAATCAGATTTGGGACACTAAATTATACTTAGTTTTAACCAAGTTATGCCAGATCTTCCAGCAGGAAGGTGGTGTCTTAAAGATGTTTGTTGCTTTCTGCTATTAACAGCTCTATTCTTCTTTCTGCTTTCTTTTTCTTTGCAAAGAAACCTGGTCAATATGATAGGAATGTGCTAACATAGAGATTTAGTCTCATTTTAAGACATTCTCAGATGCGAGAGAATGCAGAAACAGTGCGACAGTGACATGGGGGCTGATCCTTGGGACAAGGACTTAAGGTGATGTCATTGACTTCAGCCTGATCCAGTTTTGAGTTTATTTTGTCAGAGACAAAGTTTGATTTATTTTTTTCTATCCTTTTGTTTCTTTTATGTTTGTCATGTTAGAGGGAACACTGTAGTTACAATGTTTGTGACTGTTTTGCTGTAATTTCTTTTCAACCTATGGAGCGTTTTCTTTGGCAAAAAATGCTGGCAGAATTCATTCTGTTTGCAGGCGTGAGGACTGGAGGATGGGCTCTTGATGAGAAGGAGAATGTTGTGCTTAAGTCAGACATTGGACTGAAAATGGACAATGAAGGACTATGACTGAGGCATTGGACAACCTTCGACAACAAACACAGATGAGTTCTGCAGACACGACTTCATGCATTTCACTTCAGATTTTGTTGTACACAATTAAAACAAAACACACATTACGAAACACATTAAGATTATGTAAAGGTGAAAACTTTTAAAGAAGCACCTTGATGGAATCACGGAGCAACTTAATAAATTAAGTGGGTATTATATCAACAGTTTAATAAATAAATAAATGTATTCGTTTTCACTATATACGTAGAGTAATCTGAACTTTTAAATAGCATTTCATTTAATGAACATCTTAGAGCAAGCTGATTTCTGCCAATCCGGCAGGCTTCAATAAAATGCAAAGAAAAGGTTACTGGCTAAAATGGATAAGGTTGCAATAAAATTAGCATAATGACACATCCTACTAACTAACATGGGTAAATTTAGGATTAAAGCATCAGGGTAAAATGGTTACAATATTTATGGAGATTTAATATCTTTCAACTTGAACACAAATAACTCAATAGTCTTTTTAACCAGTTAAACATCCTAAGGGAAAAAACACATAACACTGAGTTTTAGCTGTTAACCTAGGGGCTTTTAGATCAGGATAATTTAATGGTTATCGTCTTACATACAGAAAATATTTGTAAAGTAATTATTAGTAAGATTAATTTAATTAGATTAAATTATGTGGACATTTTGAATCTGGTCAGGATGGTTGGGGGGCTGTGATGAAAAAGGGTAACAGCTTGAAGATGTATCAGTGAATGAAGGTTTTCTCTGAGGAACATCAAAGCAGCAAAGACACAACCACATTGAAACTCCTGTTGTGCAAGGAACATCTTGAACGGCACATAAGGTGAGATCCTTACAATGAGAGACGTTCCACACAGGGGGGTGTGGAGACCCCTGGGGCATGGCACCCAGGACGAGCTGTTGTGGACTTGACACAGCCTGGTGGAACCAGAGAGACGACGAGGTGGTCCCACAGGTTACCTGACACCTAACACTGACTGTAAAGTAGGGTTCTGGGTTTTCAGGGTTGCTGAAAACAGAAAGCTTCAGAGAACCTTAACCCTTCCTGACCAGGCACTCAGAATACATAGATCATAGATCAGATTGCAGAGGCCTAGACAAATAGGAACGCAGAGACGCGTTCATCCAAGAACGTCTTAATCAAAGTCCTCAATCCTCAGTTTAAGAAGATAAATAGATAAATAATCACGATGTACACAATGTAAGGTTTACTTTATTTTAGGATTCATTTGGGAAATAATTCGGATTTGCTTAAGTAGCTTTGGTGTTCAACAATGTTAGAACGTTTTTCAAAAGCTCCTGTTCTCTCCTGCTCACTGCTTTGTTTTGTAGAACCTTGGCATCCTTGAACAGTAACAGCATGGTATAAATATTTTGTCTTTCTGTGCAGAACAGCACCTCACTTAAAAAAAAAAAAAAAAAAGAGAGAAAGAGGGAAAAGGCTTTCACATGGAAAGGCTTTCTTTTTCTCAGTTGGGTTTTCAAAATAAAACGGGAAATGACATGAAACGAATATGTTGATGAAATTATGTTGCAGAGAACTTCAACTGTCAGACAACAACAGTTAAGACACACATTAAAAGCATTCTGTTAGAATTACTATGAATTTACTGCAGATACATTTGAACCTAAAGATTACTCTTTTTAACTAATAATTAAATTGCAGAATTCTGAGAGCTAAATAATTGTGGACAGAAATATCTTGAATGTGAAAGTGCTTGGAGGATGTTTAATAAATGACACATGAAAGGGGTTTTGATAAGAACACTAATTACACCTTGTTTCTGTTCTCCAGTGGAAACAAGGACTCGTGTCTGCAGACCATCTTCACAAAGTGTTTTATTAGAGAGAAATGCAAAATAAAATGCTCAGTGCCCATCCAGAACTGAATGCTTATTACCATCCAGCTCAATCGTCCAGCCTGCGAGGAGGAACCAAGAAGAGGACTGGGGATTCCTTATTCTTTAATGGGAGGAGTTGCCTGAAGAGACCCTAAGCGCGATTAGATTATTTTCTGCCTTGTGCCTGAATGGCCTGAAGGCTTCTTAACTTTGCGTTCTTGACGTTTAGGACTCTTCTCATATTGTGTTATTGTTTGTTTAACTGCTCTGTTCCACTGACTTACATATTTGATTTTTTGCGGGTGTTAAGACATCCACACAAGGATCTATGGTTTATGCACCTTTTTGATTTGATATAGGAAGAACCAGGATCGGATTGGCTCTAAAGATCCTTTAATATTAGCGGGTAATGATAACACTTAGATTCAATACAGGGTTTTTCAGGCTCAGATTGGCTGAGAGCAGATCTTCCTGGGAGGGGGGGCCTTGCCAGTTTTTACTGCCCCCTAGGGGTAGCTTTTTCTGGGGTTCCCCTGCCTGTACTGAACCTCTCCTGCCTTTGCTCCTGGTGTTGTAAGTTTGGAGTGTCCATCGTAGGGGTGAGTGGAGAAAGGAGTTGGAGGGTATTCAGGGTGGGGAAGAGTAGAACGGATTCGACCTTGGTTACTGAACAGGTTTTAGCTTATCTAGTCTAATGTAATTTCAAAATAATGTGCGCATAGGTACCTAAAACAGGCCTTACCTAATTAGATGAATCCTAAATTGTGGACAAAAGCTAAATCTTTGATCTTGTGTGTTAAAGCTCTATGAAGCATTCATGTTGATCTGTATTAAAAGTTCCAGCACTACCCCGGTTCCAACACGGGAACCCTTTGGGTCCCACCTTACGAATTTACAGAAATGGTTCCTCTGTGCTTTGTTCACATTTTCAAGTGATGGGTCATCTTGTTTTGACTTGATGATGACGACGCCATCATCAAGAAAAAAAAAAAAAAAGAGGAATGTTATAAGAATTATTATTCTGAAATCACTATGGCCTCACACCACTCGGACAGAGGAGGCCTGGAGACCTAATGTCTATGTATAAGATCCACTGTTTTCTGATTGCAAGGCCAAATGCTGCAGCTGCTGAGGGATACTGATTGTTTACGATAGACTGTCTTTGTTATGTCTCAAACCAAGGCCACGGTGCAGTATTAGGGGAAGCCCGAAAAGCGAGGCAGGGGGAGACAGGGCAGACGCAGACCGCAGCGGAACCGAAGGGTGCGATTACTTTCCAACTATTTGAATCTCTGCTCTGTTTCTCAATAAAGGTGCTGGAACGTAATACCACCGTCTCGTCATTTAGTAAAGATGGGAACTCAGTTACTATTGTTTAGAATTCCACCCAAAACTCCCATAAGAGTGGGGCCTATGGAGCAACAATGTTAGACGTGTCCCTATTAGTTAGTGCTGACTGAAGCAACAGACTGTGATCCGAACAGCACAGCATGTCAAGCCAGGCATCATAACCAGAAGAGGAGATGGCAAGTTGGACAGTAAAGCGAGTGGTAAGTAATCTTTGTAATTTAGGTTTTTTGAGTTTTTAACCATGTATATAAACACAAAACATAAGCAGTATAGACAACTAAACAGAAACAAATGCAAGAACAAAAAAACAGGTATAACGAATAAGTTATAACCACTGCACCTCAGTCCAATTAATTCTGTACTGTAATTCACTTTTTCACACGTAGTAGACTTATACAAGCAAAGTCTGCCCTATTTTTCAGTTATGATTTCCTTTCTGCTGCTTAATTTTCCCAACATTTTCACCCATGATGTATTTTCAAAAAAAATTCTTCCACATTTTGAGGGACTCCCTGGGGTTCTCTCCATAGCATTAAAATTAAGCAGGTACAAGTCCAGTATTTAACACTGACAACAGTATCCAGCTTTGGTACTTCACTCCTGTCCCCAAGTAAACACAGTCTTGGTGATTTAGGTAGTTCACATTTAGACTAACCCTCCATATATATTACAATTTTGTTCAAAACTGACTGAACTGGAGGACACGTCCACAAAGCATGGAACAAAGTACCCTTTTCTCTTTGGCATTTCCAACATACCTCATCTTTACTAACGTCCATTTTGCGAAGTCTAGATGGAGTGAAATAGTACCTTTTGAGAATTTTGTTTTCAATAAATTTTAACTTTCAAGATCGTTCGATTTCAACTGCCACGCTTTCCCGGGATTCCTTCTATAAAAATAGTCATAGATTTGACTATTTTACATCTTAATTTCAACAAACACCACCCCCCTCTTTCCAGGGCGATTTTTGTGATACAAATTATATCCATCAATTTCAAAGTCTGTCATCACAAAGCCAAGTTTTCAGAAAGAGCTTAGGCGCCCGCCTATGCATTGAAAATGCATGGCGGAGGCCTTATGCTATGCACCTAATAAGGGTTTCTTTATTAGGCGCCCGCCTATGCATTGAAAATGCATGGCGGAGGCCTTATGTATGCACCCAATAAGGATTTCTTTATTATTATTAGGCGCCCGCCTATGCATTGAAAATGCATGGCGGGAGGCCTTATGCTATGCACCTAATAAGGGTTTCTTTATTAGGCGCCCGTCTATGCATTGAAAATGCATGGCGGAGGCCTTATGTTATGCACCTAATAAGGATTTCTTTATTATTAGGCGCCCGCCTATGCATTGAAAATGCATGGCGGAGGCCTTATGTTATGCACCTAATAAGGATTTCTTTATTAGGCGCCCGCCTATGCATTGAAAATGCATGGCGGAGGCCTTATGTTATGCACCCAATAAGGATTTCTTTATTAGGCGCCCGTATATGCATTGAAAATGCATGGCGGAGGCCTTATGTTATGCACCCAATAAGGATTTCTTTATTATTAGGCGCCCGCCTATGCATTGAAAATGCATGGCGGAGGCCTTATGTTATGCACCCAATAAGGATTTCTTTATTATTGTTTATTAATATTCCGTCACCGTTAATACAGCCCGAACCGTAGGCTGTACCCCCACAAACTATATATCAAAACGTGCGTCTCGACGCCGCGATCAGGGAAGACTTGGTCCTCCATACTCCAGGGCTCAACAAGAGTTCATCTAAAGATGTTTTAGAACTGATTGGTGACCTTTAGTTTATATTTCAGAAAGTTAGTTATAAGTAGAGTTATGTGGTTTTATGTTTTTTGGATACAATCTGGGTTAGCACCCGAACATCCCTTACAGACAGCTTCCTCGTGCGTCCACAGTTAATGCTGTTGGATTTGGTTCGTCCACATTACCCTGGACACCGTGGCTCTTGATACATCACAAACACTTGCTGTCTTGGTCACAGATGCAAGGCAAGGCAAGGGAAATTTATTTATATAGCACAATTCAGTACAGAGACAATACAAAGTGCTTTACATGATTAAAATATAGCAAAATAAACGCAAGTAGGAATAAAATGTAGATAGAAAATAGAATAAAAGCAAGTAGAGATAGAATGTAGAAACAAAGAAGAACGTTAAAAACAGTAAAACAGTTTAACTAGAACAGTCAAAGGCAATTGTAAACAAATGTGTTTTTAATCTTGATTCAAAAGAACTCAGGCTTTCCGCACTTTTACAGTTTTCTGGAAGTTTGTTCCAGATAAGTGGAGCATAGGAACTAAATGCTGCTTCTCCTTGTTTAGTTCTGGTTCTAGGTATGCAGAGTAGGCTGGAGCCAGAAGACCTTAGTGGTCTGGAGGGTTCATACACTGATAACAAGTCTGTAATGTATTTAGGTGCTAAGCCATTTAGGGATTTATAGACTAACAGAAGTATTTTAAAGTCTATTCTCTGAGATACAGGGAGCCAGTGTAAGGACTTTAGAACTGGGTTCATGTTCTCTACTTTCTTAGTCTTAGTGAGGACGCGGGCAGCAGCGTTCTGGATCAGCTGCAGCTGTCTGATCTACTTTTTAGACAAACCTGTGAAGACAACCGTTGCAGTTATCAATTCTACTAAATATGAACGCATGGATTAATTTTTCCAGATCCTGCTGAGACATTAGTCCTTAATATTCCTGGAAATATTCTTCAGGTGATAGAAAGCCGACCTTGTCACAGTCTGTAAATGCTTTTGGAGGTTTAGGTCTGAGTCCATCACTACAACCAGGTTTCGGGCCTGATCAGTGGTTTCTAGCTGAAGCGACTGAAGCTGTGTGCTAACTTTTGATCTCTCCTATATTGGTCCAAATATTATTACTTCAGTTTTGTTTTTATTCAATTGAAGAAAGTTTTGACACATCCAGCAAGATGTGCACCAACAATTTGTCCTCCTTTGAACTCACCCATGTCACCCATAATGTTGTGTGCATTGCAATATTTTGAGCAAAAACTGTGCTCTTACCCTGCTAATTGGACCTTCACACTCTGCTCTTATTGGCTCAATGTGCAATTAATGATGATTGGCCACCAGGCTGGTCCAATTTAGCCATGAAACCTCCCACACTAAAATGAGAGGTGTTTCAGTTTCATTGTCCAACCCCTGTATATATTGTATTTCACTTACTGAATTGAGTTACTGAAATAATTGTCTATACTTTTATTTATTAAGATTTAATTCTAGTGTTTATGTAAGGCAGAGGTTACAAATGTAAACGTTACATTTTGTTTGGACCGTTTTTGCCTTTTCTTCTTTCTATTAGAAACGGCTCTAAAAGAAGAGGTGGAAACAACGCCCCCAAAATGACGCTTGTGGCCAAAAAGTGTATTATGTCAGTAGTGGTTTAGGACTACCGTAACAAATGAATGGGAAATGTTGACTGTCGGCTGTCGCCAATTAGCTCATTAGCTGCGTCTCAGATCGAAATACGCAGTTTGCAGCTCTGCAGACGCAAAGTTTTCCCGGTCGGCAGGTTTTGATGAAGACAAATCCTTTTCACTCAGAAGGTTTGATTTAAAATCCCCAAGCGATGAGAGACTACGACCAAGGAACTCGGAAGCTTTGCCTTTGACGGTCACGCCCACCACCAGGCGGGCGCCTTCTTCAACTTCTTCAGAAGTTGAACGTTTCTAGTTATTAGGCGCCCGCCTATGCATTGAAAATGCATGGCGGAGGCCTTATGTTATGCACCTAATAAGGATTTCTTTATTATTAGGCGCCTGCCTTGCATGTGCAATGAGGAGGCAGTGCTGTGCGAAGCACAGCACTGCCTCCCATGCAAATGCATGGGCAGGGCCTATAACTATTCACCTCTAAAGGCGTCTCTTTATTAGGCGCCTGCCATAGCATTTGCAATGAGGAGGCAGTGCTGTGCGAAGCACAGCACTGCCTCCCATGCAAATGCATGGAGGCACCTATTACTATTCACCTCTAAACGGACTCTTTATTATTATTCTTTATTATTCCACGATTAATGCGGCCCGAACCATAGCGTGCACCCCCACAATATAGTTATCAAAACGTGCGGTTTGGTCGGGAATAGTGTGCTACTACTTTTATTGGGATTTCGAGTTACAATGGCAACAAAATTAGCGAAAAACCAACCCCCAAAAAACCCATGATAATCAACGGAGTCGGGTAGAAAGAAAGCCTCAAAAAAGCCTCAAAATGACCATTTTCAAAGCTGTACTGTGTCTCCATGCTTTCACCTATGAACACCGTTTAACTTCCAGTTTGTAGATATATCTGTGACCTACTCAGAAGTGAAAACGGGATGTCATATCTTTTATCGTCTCTTCACAGTTACTCCTCAAAGCTCATGTCCAAAAATCAGCGAAATCATCGTTTACAATGAAAGTCAATGACGGAATTCTCCAACCGCTAGAGTGGGCCACTCTAGCTCTTTTAAAGATTTCAAAACTCCGAACAACTTGACCTTACTCGCTCAATTTTCACTCTACGTAGACAAATTATACATCAAAACGTAGGTATTTTTGTCAGGCTTCGGGAAATGTAACCCTCATTGGTGTGGCATTTATAGATTTTTCGCAAATCACCTCAGACCGACACAAACCCGAAACCTCCCCCATTCATTTCCTATGGAGCGGTTTTGAAAAATGACGCCTAAAAATCCAAAACATCACATGTTTTCGCATCGTCGCTACTCCTAAACCGTTTTATGTACAGACATGAGACTTTGACACATGAATGTGCCAACCCTTCTGGCACTCACAAAAAAGGAATTTTGTGGATAACTGTTACGGTTTTTCCGCAGGAACAATTTGTTCGGGAGTAGCGAATGTGCAAAATCCTAAAAACGCTTTGGAACTGCATTTTCCCACATCATCCACTTTTTTACATCGTTGCTGTGTCTACACCGATTTTTGTACAAACATAAAAATGAGCTTCATGGTCCTCAAAAGCCTGCTGATACTCATGGTGAAAGAATTATTTTGATATCTCTTATACTTTTTGAGCTACAGCGATTTGTTCGGGACCGTGTTTAGAGGATTTCTGAAAATCCATAAAAATCGCCTTTATATCATAATTTTTTTGCCTTTATTAAACTTTTTCCAGCAAAAAACAATAGCTTTTCTTCTTCCCCTATCCGTTACGAACTAAACACAGAAAATATTACGTCTCTACCATTTATGGATCAAGAGATATGAAGCGTTGTTCGGGGCAAAGTTCTCCATTATAATCCAATGGGACTTATTGTGAGCAAAGTCTCTGCACTTCGGTAGACTGCAGCTGTGTCAGTGAGTTTCCATGACGACGGAACTCTGAGGGCCAGAGGGAGACGCACCATTGAGATACAATGGCAACTTTCATCGCTCACTGCAGCGGCTGTGATTAATGTAGAAATCTGAAATTCGCACAGTCACTTCCTCTTAACATTTTAAAATTTTCATGTGACTTTCAGCCATGTGTCAGTTTTCTGTCCCATTTGGGATTTCACATGCTTTCCTATTGGGCCTTTGCTTCCAACAGGACCTGGCATGATAACCAGACACAACCCAGTTGGCCAATACAGCACCACCCACCTGTGGGAAATGGCGCTACTGACAATTTTGGTCAAATGTTGAGTTCTAGGCCCAGATGTGGTGAGGCTGAGTTGCTAAAGGAGGCCAATCTGACCCATGAACTTTGGTCACGTTTGGTGACATTAAGTATTGGCACCCCTATTTGAGGCACTTCCCAGTACAGGATTTGGACCAAACTGACAGAGTACAATCACCTGGTCATATTGAACACAACCTTGTTAGCGGCTAACAGTTAGCATGTTGCTAACCGGAAGTAGCTCTAGGAAGGTCTCACCAACTTCTGCTTCACAGAAACTGTTCTTACTTTAGAGAGAAAGCTCCACAAGAACTTTGGGCTACGTCGCATAAAGCATCTCCAAGCTATGAGGTGTCAAACATACAATGCTTTTCAATGGGGGACCAAACCCCTTATGGTCCCAATAATGCATGACCATATATGGCGCTCCAGTATAGCTCAGATGGAAAGTGCAGGCTTTGCATGCAAGAGGTCGTGGGATCGAAACCCGGCATGGGAGACTAAGAATTTTGCATTATAATCCCCACAGTGTGTATATTAAAACATGTGTGCTGATCCCATGAAGTATTTTTTTGTACCACCCGCCATTTTGAGTTACCATGGCAACGTTATAAAAAAACATTTTTTCTCCCTATTTGAGGCTCATCCCAGTACAGGATTTGAATCAAACTAACAGAGTACACTCACCCAGTGATACCAAACACAACCATGTTAGCGGCTAACGGTTAGCATGTTGCTAACCGGAAGTAGCTCTAGGAAGCCTGTACAAACTTCTGCTTGACACATTTGGTGAATTTTAGCATTTTCTCCCTTTTTAGGCACTTCTCAGTACAGCATTTCAACCAAACTAACAGAGTAACATCACCCGCTGATACTGAACACAGCCATGCTAGCGGCTAACCGTTAGCATGTTGCTAACCGGAAATAGCTTTAGGAAGGTCCTACCAACAGCTGCTTAGCCAGGGTTCTTCTGCCTTTACAGACAGAGAGGGCTGCAGCTGTCAGTGAGTCTCCATGACAACGCTGCTAGCAAGAGGCTCCTAGGAGGTCCATTGACATAACATGGCACCTTTCAACGGCTGCTGCGAGGGCTGTGAAGACCGTAGGAAGCTGAAATTCGCAGTGTTACTTCCTGTTAGTATTTTTGACGGTACGGTACGCAACAAGAGGCAGGCGCCTTGCTAAATTTCTTCAGAAATTTTTCTAGTTAGGCGCCTGCCATAGCATTTGCAATGAGGAGGCAGTGCTGTGCGAAGCACAGCACTGCCTCCCATGCAAATGCATGGAGGCACCTATTACTATTCACCTCTAAACGGACTCTTTATTAGGCGCCTGCCATAGCATTTGCAATGAGGAGGCAGTGCTGTGCGAAGCACAGCACTGCCTCCCATGCAAATGCATGGAGGCACCTATTACTATTCACCTCTAAACGGCTTATTTATTATTCTTTATTATTATTCCGTCACGGCTAATGCGGCCCAAACCATAGCGTGCACCCCCACAATATAGGTATCAAAACCTGCGACTCGATTACGAAATGTGTGCTACTACTTTTATTGGGGTTTCGAGTTACCATGGCGACAAAATTAGCGAAAACACCCCCCAAAAACCCCCATAGGAATGAATGGAGTCGGGTAGAAAGAAAGCCTCAAAAAAGCCTCCAAATGACCAATTTCAACGCTGTACTGTGTCGTCATGCTTTCACCTACGGACACCGTTTAACTTCCAGTTTGTAGATATATCTGTGAACTATTCAGAAGTGAAAACGGGATGTGGAAATCTTTTATCGTCTCCTCACAGGTACTCCTCAAAGCTCATGTCCAAAAATCAGCGAAATCATCGTTTACAATGAAAGTCAATGACGGAATTCTCCAACCGCTAGAGTGGCCCACTCTAGCTTTTTTAAAGATTTCAAAACTCCGAACAACTTGACCTTACTCGCTCAATTTTCACTCTACGTAGACAAATTATACATCAAAACGTAGGTATTTTTGTCAGGATTTGGGAAATGTAACCCTCATTCATGTGGCATTTATAGATTTTTCGCAAATCACCTCAGACCGACACAAACCCGAAACCTCCCCCATTCATTTCCTATGGAGCGGTTTTGAAAAATGACGTCTAAAAATCCAAAACATCACATGTTTTCGCATCGTCGCTACTCCTAAACCGTTTTATGTACAGACATGAGACTTTCACACATGAATGTCCCAACCCTTCTGGCACTCAAGAAAAATGAATTTTGTGGATAACTGTTACGGTTTTTCCACAGGAACAATTTGTTCGGGAGTAGCGAATGTGCAAAATCCTGAAATCGCTTTGGAGCTGCATTTTCCCACATCATCCACTTTTTTACATCGTCGCTGTGCCTACACCGATTTTTGTAAAAACATGAAAATGAGCTACATGGTCATCAAAAGCCTGCTGATACTCACAGTGAAAGAATTATTTTGATATCTCTTATACTTTTTTAGCCAGAGCGATTTGTTCTGGATCATTTTCAGAGGATTTCTGAAATTTCATAAAAATGTCCTTTAGATCATAATTTTTTACGCCTTTATTAAACTTTTTCCAGCAAAAACCGATAGCACGTCTTCTTCCCCTATCCTTTACGAAATAAACACAGAAAAAATTACGTCTCTACCATTTACGGTTCCGGAGAAATTGTGCGTTGTTCGAGGCAAAGTTCTCCATTATAATCCAATAGGCAGACTTGGACACCAAGTGTCTGCACTTTTTTTAGACTGGCCCGCTGCAGCTGTGTCAGTGAGTTTCCATGACGACGGAACTCTGAGGGCCAGTGGGAGACGTTCCATTGAGATAGAATGGCAACTTTCGACGCCAGCTGCAGCGGCTGTGATTAATGTAGAAATCTGAAATTCGCACAGTCACTTCCTCTTAACATTTTAAAATTTTCATGTGACTTTCAGCCATGTGTCAGTTTACTGTCCCATTTTGGATTTTACATGCTTTCCTATTGGGTCTTTGCTTCTAACAGGACCTGGCATGATGCCTAGACACGACCCACTTGGCCAATACAGCACCACCCACCTGTGGGAAATGGCACTACACACCATTTTGGTCAAATGTTGAGTTCTGGGCCCAGATGTGGTGAGGCTGAGTTGCTAAAGGAGGCCAATCTGACCAATGAACTTTGGTCACGTTTGGTGACATTAAGTATTGGCACCCCTATTTGAGGCACTTCCCAGTACAGGATTTGGACCAAACTGACAGAGTACAATCACCCGGTGATACTGAACACAACCTTGTTAGCGGCTAACAGTTAGCATGTTGCTAACCGGAAGTAGCTCTAGGAAGGTCTCACCAACTTCTGCTTCACATAGTTTGTTCTTCCTTTAGAGAGAAAGCTCCACAAGAAATTTGGGCTACGTCGCATAAAGCATCTCTAAGCTATGAGGTGTCAAACATCCAATGCTTTTCAATTGGGGACCAAACCCCTTATGGTCCCAGTAATGCATGCCCATGTATGGTGCTACAGTATAGCTCAAATGGAGAGTGCAGGCTTCGCATGCAAGAGGTCGTGGGATCGATTCCCGGTATTGAACATTTGGAGTTTTGTATTATAATCCCCACAGTGTGAATATCAAAACATGTGTGCTGATCCCATGAAGTATTTTTTGTACCACCCGCCATTTTGAGTTACCATGGCAACGTTATAAATGACGTATTTTCTTCCTATTTGAGGCACATCCCTTTACAGGATTTGGACCAAACTGACAGAATACAATCACCCGGTGATACTGAACACAACCATGCTAGCGGCTAACGGTTAGCATGTTGCTAACCGGAAGTAGCTCTAGGAAGCCTGTACAAACTTCTGCTTGACATATTTGGTGAATTTTAGGATTTTCTCCCTTTTTAGGCACTTCTCAGTACAGGATTTCAACCAAACTAACAGAGTAACATCACCCGGTGATACTGAACACAGCCATACTAGCGGCTAACCGTTAGCATGTTGCTAACGGAAATAGCTTTAGGAAGGTCCTACCAACTGCTGCTTAGCCAGAGTTCTTCTGCCTTTACAGACAGAGAGAGGGCTGCAGCTGTCAGTGAGTCTCCATGACAACGCTGCTAGCAAGAGGCTCCTAGGTGGTCCATTGACTTAACATGGCACCTTTCGACGGCCGCTGCGAGGGCTGTGAAGACCGTAGGAACCTGAAATTTGCAGTGTTACTTCCTGTTGCTATTTCTGACGGTACGGTACGCACCAAGAGGCAGGCGCCTTGCTAAATTTCTTCAGAAATTTTTCTAGTTATTCTTTATTTTTCTTCCTTCACGATTAATACGGCCCAAAACTTAGCGTGCACCCCCAAAATATAGGCATCAAAACCTGTGGCTCGATCTCGAGATGTGTGCTACTACTTTGATTGGGATTTCGAGTTACCATGGCAACAAAATTAGCGAAAAACCAACCCCCAAAAAACCCATGATAATCAATGGAGTCGGGTAGAAAGAAAGCCTCAAAAAAGCCTCAAAATGACCATTTTCAAAGCTGTACTGTGTCGCCATGCTTTCACCTATGAACACCGTTTAACTTCCAGTTTGTAGATATATCTGTGACCTACTCAGAAGTGAAAACGGGATGTGGATATCTTTTATCGTCTCTTCACAGTTACTCCTCAAAGCTCATGTCCAAAAATCAGCGAAATCATCGTTTACAATGAAAGTCAATGACGGAATTCTCCAACTGCTAGAGTGGGCCACTCTAGCTTTTTTAAAGATTTCAAAACTCCGAACAACTTGACCTTACTCGCTCAATTTTCACTCTACGTAGACAAATTATACATCAAAACGTAGGTATTTTTGTCAGGATTCGGGAAATGTAACCCTCATTGGTGTGGCATTTATAGATTTTTCGCAAATCACCTCAGAGCGACACAAACCCGAAACCTCCCCCATTCATTTCCTATGGAGCGGTTTTGAAAAATGACGTCTAAAAATCCAAAACATCACATGTTTTCGCATCGTCGCTACTCCTAAACCGTTTTATGTACAGACATGAGACTTTCACACTTGAATGTCCCAACCCTTCTGGCACTCACAAAAAAGGAATTTTGTGGATAACTGTTACGGTTTTTCCACAGGAACAATTTGTTCGGGAGTAGCGAATGTGCAAAATCCTGAAATCGCTTTGGAGCTGCATTTTCCCACATCATCCACTTTTTTACATCGTCGCTGTGCCTACACCGATTTTTGTAAAAATATGAAAATGAGCTACATGGTCCTCAAAAGCCTGCTGATACTCACAGTGAAAGAATTATTTTGATATCTCTTATACTTTTTTAGCCAGAGCGATTTGTTCGGGATCATTTTCAGAGGATTTCTGAAATTTCATAAAAATGTCCTTTAGATCATAATTTTTTACGCCTTTATTAAACTTTTTCCAGCAAAAACCGATAGCAAGTCTTCTTCCCCTATCCGTTACGAAATAAACACAGAAAAAATTACGTCTCTACCATTTACGGTTCCGGAGAAATCGTGCGTTGTTCGAGGCAAAGTTCTCCATTATAATCCAATGGGACTTATTGTGACCAAAGTGTCTGCACTTCGGCCGCTGCAGGTGTGTGAGTGAGTTTCCATGACGACGGAACTCTGAGGGCCAGAGCTAGACGCTCCATTGAGATACAATGGCAACTTTCATCGCTCACTGCAGTGGCTGTGATTAATGTAGAAATATGAAATTCGCACAGTCACTTCCTCTTAACATTTTAAAATTTCCATGTGACTTTCAGCCATGTGTCAGTTTTCTGTGCCATTTTGGATCAAACCACTTATGTTTCCAATAATGCATGCCCATATATGGTGCTACAGTGTAGCACAGATGGAAAGTGCAGGCTTTGCATGCAAGAGGTCGTGGGATCGATTCCCGGTATGGAAAACTTGGAGTTTTGTATTATAATCCTCACAGTGTGAATATCAAAACATGTGTGCTGATCCCATGAAGTATTTTTTGTACCACCCGCCATTTTGAGTTACCATGGCAACGTTATAAATGACGTTTTTTCTCCCTATTTGAGGCACATCCCAGTACAGGATTTGGACCAAACTGACAGAGTACACTCACCCAGTGATACCATACACAACCATGTTAGCGGCTAACGGTTAGCATGTTGCTAACCGGAATTAGCTCTAGGAAGCCTGTACAAACTTCTGCTTGACAGATTTGGTGAATTTTAGGATTTTCTCCCTTTTTAGGCACTTCTCAGTACAGGATTTCAACCAAACTAACAGAGTAACATCACCCGGTGATACTGAACACAGCCATGCTAGCGGCTAACCGTTAGCATGTTGCTAACCGGAAATAGCTTTAGGAAGGTCCTACCAACAGCTGCTTAGCCAGAGTTCTTCAACCTTTACAGACAGAGAGGGCTGTAGCTGTCAGTGAGTCTCCATGACAACGCTGCTAGCAAGAGGCTCCTAGGAGGTCCATTGACTTAACATGGCACCTTTCAACAGCCGCTGCGAGGGCTGTGAAGACCGTAGGAACCTGAAATTCGCAGTGTTACTTCCTGTTGCTATTTCTGACGGTACGGTACGCACCAAGTGGCAGGCGCCTTGCTAAATTTCTTCAGAAATTTTTCTAGTATTCTTTACTTCTTCTTCCGTCACGATTAATGCGGCCCGAACTGTAGCGTGCACCCCCACAATATAGGTATCAAAACGTCCGGCTCGATTACGAGATGTGTGCTACTACTTTTATTGGGATTTCAAGTTACCATGGCAACAAAATTAGCGAAAAACCACCCACAAAAAACCCCATAGGAATGAATGGAGTCGGGTAGAAAGAAAGCCTCAAAAAAGCCTCCAAATGACCATTTTCAACGCTGTACTGTGTCGTCATGCTTTCACCTACGAACACCGTTTAACTTCCAGTTTGTAGATATATATGTGACCTACTCAGAAGTGAAAACGGGATGTGGATATCTTTTATCGTCTCTTCACAGTTACTCCTCAAAGCTCATGTCCGAAAATCAGCGAAATCATCGTTTACAATGAAAGTCAATGACGGAATTCTCCAACCGCTAGAGTGGCCCACTCTAGCTTTTTTAAAGATTTCAAAACTCCGAACAACTTGACATTTCTCGCTCAATTTTCACTCTACGTAGACAAATTATACATCAAAACGTAGGTATTTTTGTCAGGATTCGGGAAATGTAACCCTCATTGGTGTGGCATTTATAGATTTTTCGCAAATCACCTCAGAGCGACACAAACCCGAAACCTCCCCCATTCATTTCCTATGGAGCGCTTTTGAAAAATGACGTCTAAAAATCCAAAACATCACATGTTTTCGCATCGTCGCTACTCCTAAACCGTTTTATGTACAGACATGAGACTTTCACACATGAATGTCCCAACCCTTCTGGCACTCAAGAAAAATGAATTTTGTGGATAACTGTTACGGTTTTTCCGCAGGAACAATTTGTTCGGGAAGTAGCGAATGTGCAAAATCCTGAAATCGCTTTGGAGCTGCATTTTCCCACATCATCCACTTTTTTACATCGTCGCTGTGCCTACACCGATTTTTGTAAAAATATGAAAATGAGCTACATGGTCATCAAAAGCCTGCTGATACTCACAGTGAAAGAATTATTTTGATATCTCTTATACTTTTTTAGCCAGAGCGATTTGTTCGGGATCATTTTCAGAGGATTTCTGAAATTTCATAAAAATGTCCTTCAGATCATAATTTATTACGCCTTTATTAAACTTTTTCCAGCAAAAACCGATAGCAAGTCTTCTTCCCCTATCCTTTACGAAATAAACACAGAAAAAATTACGTCTCTACCATTTACGGTTCCGGAGAAATCGTGCGTTGTTCGAGGCAAAGTTCTCCATTATAATCCAATAGGCAGACTTGGACACCAAGTGTCTGCACTTTTTTAGACTGGCCCGCTGCAGCTGTGTCAGTGAGTTTCCATGACGACGGAACTCTGAGGGCCAGTGGGAGACGTTCCATTGAGATAGAATGGCAACTTTCGACGCCAGCTGCAGCGGCTGTGATTAATGTAGAAATCTGAAATTCGCACAGTCACTTCCTCTTAACATTTTAAAATTTTCATGTGACTTTCAGCCATGTGTCAGTTTACTGTCCCATTTTGGATTTTACATGCTTTCCTATTGGGTCTTTGCTTCTAACAGGACCTGGCATGATGCCTAGACACGACCCACTTGGCCAATACAGCACCACCCACCTGTGGGAAATGGCACTACACACCATTTTGGTCAAATGTTGAGTTCTGGGCCCAGATGTGGTGAGGCTGAGTTGCTAAAGGAGGCCAATCTGACCAATGAACTTTGGTCACGTTTGGTGACATTAAGTATTGGCACCCCTATTTGAGGCACTTCCCAGTACAGGATTTGGACCAAACTGACAGAGTACAATCACCCGGTGATACTGAACACAACCATGTTAGCGGCTAACTGTTAGCATGTTGCTAACCGGAAGTAGCTCTAGAAAGGTCTCACCATCTTCTGCTTCACAGAGTCTGTTCTTACTTTAGAGAGAAACCTCCACAAGAAATTTGGGCTACGTGGCATAAAGCATCTCCAAGCTATGAGATGTCAAACATCCAATGCTTTTCAATGGGAGACCAAACCCCTTATGGTCCCAATACTGCATGCCCATATATGGCGCTACAGTATAGCTCAGATGGAAAGTGCAGGCTTTGCATGCAAGAGATGGTGGGATCGAAACCCGGTGTGGCAGACTAAGATTTTTGTATTATAATCCCCACAGTGTGTATATTAAAACATATGTGCTGATCCCATGAAGTATTTTTTTGTACCACCCGCCATTTTCAGTTACCATGGCAACGTTATAAACAACGTTTTTTCTCCCTATTTGAGGCTCATCCCAGTACAGGATTTGGACCAAACTAACAGAGTACACTCACCCAGTGATACCAAATACAACCATGTTAGCGGCTAACGGTTAGCATGTTGCTAACCGGAAGTAGCTCTAGGAAGCCTGTACAAACTTCTGCTTGACAGATTTGGTGAATTTTATTATTTTCTCCCTTTTTAGGCACTTCTCAGTACAGGATTTCAACCAAACTAACAGAGTAACATCACCCGGTGATACTGAACACAGCCATGCTAGCGGCTAACCGTTAACATGTTGCTAACCGGAAGTAGCTTTAGGAAGGTCCTATCAACTGCTGCTTAGCCAGGGTTCTTCTGCCTTTACAGACAGAGAGGGCTGTAGCTGTCAGTGAGTCTCCATGACAACGCTGCTAGCAAGAGGCTCCTAGGAGGTCCATTGACTTAACATGGCACCTTTCAACGGCCGCTGCGAGGGCTGTGAAGACCGTAGGAACCTGAAATTCGCAGTGTTACTTCCTGTTGCTATTTCTGACGGTACGGTACGCACCAAGTGGCAGGCGCCTTGCTAAATTTCTTCAGAAATTTTTCTAGTTATTCTTTATTTTTCTTACTTCATGATTAATGCGGCCCGAAACGTAGCGTGCACCCCCACAATATAGGCATCAAAACCTGTGGCTCGATCTCGAGATGTGTGCTACTACTTTTATTGGGATTTCGAGTTACCATGGCAACAAAATTAGAGAAAAACCAACCCCCAAAAAACCCATAATAATCAATGGAGTCGGGTAGAAAGAAAGCCTCAAAAAAGCCTCAAAATGACCATTTTCAAAGCTGTACTGTGTCGCCATGCTTTCACCTACAAACACCGTTTAACTTCTGTGAACTACTCAGAAGTGAAAACGGGATATGGATATCTGTTATCGTCTCCTCACAGTTACTCCTCAAAGCTCATGTCCAAAAATCAGCGAAATCATCGTTTACAATGAAAGTCAATGACGGAATTCTCCAACCGCTAGAGTGGGCCACTCTAGCTTTTTTAAAGATTTCAAAACTCCGAACAACTTGACCTTACTCGCTCAATTTTCACTCTACGCAGACAAATTATACATCAAAACGTAGGTATTTTTGTCAGGATTCGGGAAATGTAACCCTCATTGGTGTGGCATTTATAGATTTTTCGCAAATCACCTCAGAGCAACACAAACCCGAAACCTCCCCCATTCATTTCCTATGGAGCGGTTTTGAAAAATGACGTCTGAAAATCCAAAACATCACATGTTTTCGCATCGTCGCTACTCCTAAACTGTTTTATGTACAGACATGAGACTTTCACACATGAATGTCCCAACCCTTCTGGCACTCACAAAAAAGGAATTTTGTGGATAACTGTTACGGTTTTCCCGCAGGAACAATTTGTTCGGGAGTAGCGAATGTGCAAAATCCTAAAAACGCTTTGGAGCTGCATTTTCCCACATCAACCACTTTTTTACATCGTCGCTGTGTCTACACCGATTTTTGTACAAACATAAAAATGAGCTTCATGGTTCTCAAAAGCCTGCTGATACTCATGGTGAAAGAATTATTTTGATATCTCCTATACTCTTTGAGCTACAGTGATTTGTTTGGAACCGTTTTAAGAGGATTTCTGAAAATCCATAAAAATCCCATTTAGATCATAATTTTTTACGCCTTTATTAAACTTTTTCCAGCAAAAAACGATAGCTTTTCTTCTTCCCCTATCCGTTACGAACTAAATGCAGAAAAAATTACGTCTCTACCATTTATAGATCAGGAGATATGAAGCGTTGTTCGGGGCAAAGTTCTCCATTATAATCCAATGGGGCTTATTGTGAGCAAAGTCTCTGCACTTCGGTAGACTCGCCCGCTGCAGCTGTGTCAGTGAGTTTCCATGACGACGGAACTCTGAGGGCCAGAGGGAGAAGCTCCATTGAGATACAATGGCAACTTTCGACGCCCGCTGCAGCGGCTGTGATTAATGTAGGAATCTGAAATTCGCACAGTCACTTCCTCTTAACATTTTACAATTTTCATGTGACTTTCAGCCATGTGTCAGTTTTCTGTCCCATTTGGGATTTCACATGCTTTCCTATTGGGCCTTTGCTTCCAACAGGACCTGGCATGATAACCAGACACGACCCAATTGGCCAATACAGCACCACCCACATGTGGGAAATGGTACTACTGACCATTTTGGTCAAATGTTGAGTTCTGGGCCCAGATGTGGTGAGGCTGAGTTGCTAAAGGAGGCCAATGTGACCCATGAAGTTTGGTCACGTTTGGTGACATTAAGTATTGGCACCCCTATTTGAGGCACTTCCCAGTACAGGATTTGGACCAAACTGACAGAGTACAATCACCCGCTGGTACTGAACACAACCTTGTTAGCGGCTAACGGTTAGCATGTTGCTAACCAGAAGTAGCTCTAGGAAGGTCTCACCAGCTTCTGCTTCACAGAGTCTGTTCTTCCTTTAGAGAGAAAGCTCCACAAGAAATTTGGGCTACGTCGCATAAAGCATCTCCAAGCTATGAGGTGTCAAACATCCAATGCTTTTCAATGGGGGACCAAACCCCTTATGGTCCCAATAATGCATGCCCACATATGGCGCTACTGTATAGCTCAGATGGAAAGTGCAGGCTTTGCATGAAGCTGGGGCCCAATCTTTGCGCCCCTGCGCACAGAGAAAAGAGACGCTAATCGCGCAAAACGGAGCGAGTTTTTGCGGGGTAGTGAACCGAGGAATCTCGGGTGACATTTTAGCATATCGTAGTTACCAGGTTTAAAATTGTTTATTTATGAGATGCGACCCAAGGTGGAGTCGATCCGGCGACCTTGGTTTTATCTGCCACTTTTCAGTTCCTCCGCCGGTTAATATAGTCCCTCATAGGAGTTAATAGTTATGGTTTATTGTATATAACATATAGCAAGGGCAGTTGAGCTCAAATGAGGTAAAAAAAGGCCCCTTTTAAATGAATAATACTATAAATCCAGGTATATGTAAATAAAATCAAAATAATATAATAAAGAGACATAATTTTTGTTTGACAATAAACATCTATATAATACTGTAAACTTGTTTTGACTGTTTAAGCCCAGTACCTTTAAATTGCAGCAGTCATAAATTCACCCAGGGGACATCAAAGTTGCTGTGATGAGCAGCCACCTGCCCTGACACCCCTGTGACCCTCAGCAGGAGCCTTTTGTTCAAAGACAAGCTGCTGTGATTGACAGCAGCTCTGGCAGAAAACATTTCACACCACAGTGAAAGGCAATTAAAAGCAACACAACTAATCAGAATCTGTGAACAGCATTTATTCACAAAACAAAGTGCAAGACACAACACACTTCCATTTATAAACAATATAATATAAATACTATTATAACAGAGATAATATAATAACAGTATTCAGTAATATAAATTAAAAAACAGCAGAATACAAAAATATAAAACGTAGCTTAAAAGGTAACTTACATATATATATATTTAAATGTGCGTGTATATACATATAAATATATATATTTCAATGTGCATATATATATATATATATATATATATATATATATATATATATATATATATATATATATATAGTTATTTACATGTTATTGGTTTTGTTGGTATATATTTTGATTGATTTCATTGGTGTTTATTTGTATTGTTAATAATAATAATAATAGTAATAATAATAATAATAATGTGTATTTTTAGTGTCATAATTATTATTACTATTATTATCATCATCATTACTATTATCATCATCATCATCATCATCATCATCATCATCATTATTATTATTATCATCATTATTATCATTATTATTATTATTATTATTATTATTATTATCATCATCATTATTAGGGTGGGTTTCCCGGTTTCTTCAGCTGCCGCTGTTCTACCAGCCACTGCTCCAAGGATTTGCCCCCTGAAGCACTGGGGCAGAAAGTGGCGCTGCCGAAGCGGCTGTGGCCAAACTCTTTAGTTTTTGGCTGCCCACATTTGCTGCATTTGTTAAAAGCCACTTCTCTGACATACTTTCTTTTCTGGCTCCCGGTGGCCTCCTCTTCTGCCCTGCGCCGCCTGTTCCTCTCAGTGAAGCGGGACAGAGACGCAGGGGCAGTGGGTGCAGGAGCCACCTGTGTGGCAGGTGTTAAATGAGGAGCCAGGGGAGGAGCAGCCCTGTGATGACCTGCTGCCATCACTGTCGACCCAGGGTTCAATAAAAGAAGCTGAGCTGGGACAGGAAGAGGAGCTGCTGGGGTGACGGGCTGCACGACTGTGGCACTAGCAGGTCGTCTGCCTGGCCGCAGCTTAGGAGCCTGTCCTGCTCTGTTCGGCGGGAGGGCAAACTCATGCTGGAGTCCTGATGGGGGCGACACTTTGTCCAGCTTCTCCCGCGGAGGAGGCAGCTGTGAGCTGGCCACAACGATGTGGTCCTCTGCAGCAAGGCCCTGGGTGAGGACACTGATCTCCTGCGTGCTCTCCCTTCGATTAAACCTGCAGCCGGAAAATTGTTACCATAACAATTAACTGCAATACTTTTATTTCAAATGTCCAAGTAAAAAAAAAAAACATTGTGCTTACCACTGTGTCAGAGTCCTCTGGTTGAGGACAAAAAGCTGAAGTGAGGTGGCCTCCATCAGGGGGGTGGCAGTCCAGCACCAGGTCGCGGATGTGGTGGTAGTCCGTGAGCACCTTGGTCCACCGAGGAAGCCGCACTCCATCCTTCTTAGTTGGGGACTTGTGCAGTGAACACAATTTAATGCACAGAGCCTCAACTAGACGACTGGTGCTGGGCCACTGAGCCGGTCCCCCTGGATGACCAATCAGGCACCTCTTGACGCTGTCCACACCCGGGGTGACGCCCGTATTCCTGGGGGCCTTAAAGCGGCCGTGGGCCAGCTTGTCTTGGTGCCTGGGCTGATAATTGATCCGCCTCTTGTCCCCTTCAGGCAGAGCGGTCCACAGACGGATGGTCTCTGTGACCTGCTGCTCGTCCAGATAGAGCGCCTGACGCAGGGACACCAGGTACTCCGCCAAGTCCTGGACCTTATCCCAGCCAGGTATGCCGTCAGGTCCGAGGACTGCAGCCTGCATGAAAGTATTAAAATACAAAATACATTACAGTATGTAACATCTCAGTGATGTTGCACTGAAGCTAACGTGTCGTCTACTCACAGGGGCCTGGTCTGCAACGCTGGACCCAGCTGATGCTGCAGGACCAGAGGCTCTAGTTGGCTGGACAGAGCGCTGCAGGGGAGGAGGTAGAGGAGGAGGCAGAGGAGGATCAGCAGGGCGCTGCACAGGAGGAGGCTGTAGAGGAGGCTGTAGAGGAGGCTGGACAGAGCGCTGCAGGGGAGACGGCCCTGGAGGAGGCAGAGGACTCTGGTTGAGGAGCTGACATGGATCTCCTCGGCTGGATGTGGACGGTGCAGAGGAAGAGGGGCTGGAGGCCTGCTGGACGCTGCTGTGTTCTGGAGCAAAGAGGACGGGCACGGTCAGGTCCTCGGGTTCTTCCTCCACAAAGCCTTCATCGCGCACCGCCTCATCATCCATCAGCTCCACCAGCCGATCCTCTTCCTCTGGGTTGTCCATTACAGTCAGCGAACGACCAGACTGACTGTAAAGGTACTCCATCCCAAGAAGCTCCCCTGTAGAAGAATGCAGAATACAGATTATTAGTCAAGAATGTGAACTAAGGAAGTATTCAAACATGCACTCCATAGTGGTGGAAAGTAAAAAGTAATAAAAGTGGAAGTAGAAAGTGATGAAACTCCAGGCTCTTTCAGTCTCTGACCTGCTTTAGACTTTGTTTATTCATCAGGAAGAATAAAAACATCTTTTACCACTAAATGTGTTGCTTTGGTTTCTGTGCTTTTAAAATGGAGGATTCCTTTTAGCGCTGCATGTCAGTGTTGGTTGGTGGAAAGACGTCAGCATCAGAAAACCATGGATGCATCTCCAGAGAAACCACTAGAACAGTTTTTTCTTCTGCCAACACGTCTGAGCTAAGGTTAATCATTCTTGCCTGTATATGACCCAGGAGGCTGGTAGCGCTCGTCCAAGGGCCTCTTGAGGATCTTGCGGCTGAGTCGGTCCATGGCCTCCCTCTCAGCGCTGCTGTAAATCCTCAGCTCACAGCTTCCTCTCACAGCTTCCTCCATGCGGTCCTGGTTCCAGCGCATCAGACCCTCCAGAAGGTAGGCCTGGAAGTGGGCGTCGCTGGCACTGGTCCCTGCAGGGGAAACCAAGAAGATGACTTTTACTCTCTGCGTTTAAAACAACAACAAAAACATTAAAAG
Source organism: Fundulus heteroclitus (assembly GCF_011125445.2). Classification (NCBI taxonomy): domain Eukaryota; kingdom Metazoa; phylum Chordata; class Actinopteri; order Cyprinodontiformes; family Fundulidae; genus Fundulus; species Fundulus heteroclitus. The sequence continues at coordinate 9,580 of NW_023397376.1, read as the reverse complement.
ATAAAATCAGCCACCTGGGATGAACCGATTTAGATGGAGGTGGAAGGACTCCAAGGAGGTGGAGCCACGAGCACAGCGGTAGCAGCAGAGGTCCACACCACCTTTCTTCAGTGTCCCTGTCTTCAGGTACAGAGAGAAGCCCTCTGGGTCCTGAATACAGGTGATGTCTCTCTGCTGGTCCTTCCAGACCTGCTGAATGCGCTCGTGGTCCACCAGGGGCACTCCCAGAGTGTCCCTCCCCTTCTCACTGTCCATCTCATCGACCAGGGCCTTCTCAGAGACTGGACCAACTCCCTGGGCCAGAAGCTGCCCCTGCTTGGCCAGCCTAAGAGCAGCAACATCAGCTGAAAGATGCACCTGGACAGAGTTCATGTTCTCTGTTAGACTTAGACTTTAGACAATAAATATACAAACAAGATGAAGACTTTACCTGGACAGTCGAGCCATGAATACTCCATATAGCTGATGAGCCTCAGTGGTGACTCCTGCTGCAAAACGCCGCATGAAGTGCCAGATGTCCAGGCGCACCTGAAGCTCTCTCCACTCAGCGAACATAGCCCTGACCTGTGACTGTCCGTGGGGGCTGCAGCAGTCCCGATCCACATACATTATGGCAGGAGGTGCCACTCCTGCCTCTCTGTAGCGCCTCATAAGACCAGCCGCCATGGGCCACAGTCCATGGCCCTCTGCTGCTGTTAGGACTGACACCAGAACCTGGCCATGCTCGTTGCCCACATTGGTGCACCACCCAGCTGTGTTGGCAGCTGCACCGGCCAGTTTCTTGGTAACCTATGTAAAAAAAAAAAGAACAAACAGTAAAATAAACACACATACACCTGTCTATCTATCTATCTATCTATCTATCTATCTATCTATCTATCTATCTATCTATCTATCTATCTAGATAGATAGATAGATAAATAAAAGCAATTACAATCATTCACATTTGATTGTTTTTACCTTTTTGGTGGAGTCCATCTTGAGCACGGAGCCAAACACAGAGGTTATTCTGGCCTTTACCTCAGGCAGCCGTGACAGGACGTCCCTGGCGTACACAGCCAGGAGCCACTTGGGTTTAGGGAGGGCCGGGAGGGGCGGGGGGGCAGAGAACACTGGCGGCTCGACCAGACAGGAGTCAGTGAAGGGCTCACAGGCAGCAAAGTACTCCAGCGTGCGCCGGGGTCCATGCTGCGCTGTGCTCCTCTTGCAGCTTCTTGTGAAGCTGCGTGACGCTGTTGCCCTGTGTTCTCTCCCGCATCAGGATGACCACTCTGTAGTCGCATGAGTACCTACGGTACAGACAGGAAAATAGCTCTGCTCAGTGTTTATTAAGGTGATGCAGGACATTTTCCACCATTTAGTTTAGTGCAGCACAAGCATATTATAGAACATTGCTGTTATCATTAATGTGTCATGCCTGTATGTCAGAAGGGCGGGGAATTTCCTGCGGTGTCCCATGTCCAGCTGTCCCAGGATGTCCTCTGACCAGGCCGGATACTTCTTCTTACACCCTTTGCACTCTAGATACTCTGTGGCCATATCATACCACCCATCTATGTCCAGCACCTTGCGCACAGTGCTGTACAGGCCAGCTGCAGTCAGCCTGTGACTATTGCAAGCTGGCTGGACACAGATGAGTGGAATGGACCACATCTTCAGAGGCATCCAGAGAAACAAAGGGCGGCAGAAGAAGAGATCAGGAGAGGCATGAGGTTGGGTGAAGGTGGTCGGAGGCTGGGGAGGGTACCACCAGAAGGTGAGCTGTGGCACCAGCTCTGGCTTCCCTGTTTTAGGGTTAGCCCTGAATAAAGCCTTCCGGATCCAGTCCTGCTGGAAAGATGGAAGATGCTCCTTCCAGTGTCCAGGAAGCTCTGCAGGGGGCTGGAACACGGGGCCAGGAGTCCACAGCGCTGGAGGAGCAAGAGCAGGAGCAGGAGGAGCAGGGCCTCTTGAGGCTGGAGTGGAAAAAGTTCAAATTAGTTTGTTGTTAAGCACAGACTGTCGCAGCCTTTCTTTTTCAGCACTGCCAGACAGCTACAAAGCTACAACGTTTAGTGCAAAGCATGATGGTTAGGAGAGAGACAATATGATGAGGAGAGGGTGAAGGTATGGAAGGAATCAGTGAAAAGCATTCTGATTTTCACCCATGCACCATTAGGTCAGATACAAGAAGAAAAGTGAGCTGGGATGAGCCAAGTGTGAAACAAGCAACAGCAACACTAGGAGCACCTCTAACTACAACATTGTGCAGCCACTTAATCCAGGGGGGGAGCAGGGGACATGTGAGACGACAACAAGGAGCTTTTGTCGCTGATCAGGATAAAATGAAATAAACATACACCTTTAAATACCCTTTTTGCTTTGAAGAGTGAGTGTAGACTGACACTGGGATCAGTGCTAATTCTCTGTGCAATAAGATAAAAGAACATGTTGGGTCATTTAAAAATACTTATGAACACACATTACTTTGTGAAACGTTTGTGATTCACATACCTTGAGGTAGTTTTTCCTCAGCTTGCGAGGCCACAGTCACCATCTCCTGGTCGTCTTGCTCCTTAAAAAAATCCCCAGCAGCACCAACAGCGTCTGTAAAATAATAAAGTGAGCACACGTCGCCAACATCCAGTATCTGCATGTGTGATAATGATGCTCACCACAGTTAAAGAGCTGTCTGCGGGCAGCGGATGTAGATGGAGAGGGGACACGTGGCACTGGAGCTGTCAGAAGTATTTAAATTTTTATTTATTTATATATATATATATATATATTTTTAAATATGACGTATACAACATGAAAATCACCACAGTACTTACAGGGTTTGGCTGGAGAAACAATTTTTCGTGCCAACTGTGAGGGAGACAAATGCTTCCCACGTGCCAGCAGAGCGTTAACGCCGGCAGCCGTCAGGGGCCTGCTCTGAGTGGCAGCAGGTCGAGCAGCAGCAGGTGGAGCAGCAGCGGAGGAGGAGGAGGAAGGAGCTGTCACAGTGGGCAGGTGGGCTACAGCTGAAGCCTGCCTCTTCAGCACATAGTCCTTGAAAAGGGCCATGTTGGTGTTGGGCCTGGCCTTTGCTGTCTTCAGGTAGGTGACGAGAGCCTGGGCCTCCTTGCCTGGGTCCTCATACACCTCCTTCATGGACCTGCCCTTGAAGTCGCCAAACTCCACCATCAAACACCCAGAGTCACCGCTCCTCTGGGCCTCCTGGAGCAACGCCTGTTTCTTCCAATACACCTCCACAGCCTCCCCTATCTCCCTGATCTGGCAGGTGTACCTGAGAAACAGGTGTTTGCTGGCCGACAGCGGGTTGTCCCTCTCCTCCTCCCCCATGATGCTGCTGACCAGGTACACCCGCGTAACCCAGGGAGTTCTCCAGCAGCCAGCGGAACCTCTGGTTCTGGTGTTTTCCAAACTGGATCTTACAATGAGCCAGAACCAGGAATTGGTCACCAGGATCCCCTCCGTTCTGCCTCACAAAGGCAGTTGCCTCGGCCAGAACCTCCTCCTTACGCCGGGCCCTCCCGGCCACCACCACCGTACTCCTATTTGCCTCCTCAGTCGGCCCCATCAGGAGTCGACCCTGAGGAGTTTTAATGGAACACAGGATACGCATACATGATCTAAAAGGAGAGCAGCATAAGCACAATGTGACTGGTAGAAATATCATTTGAAATATTGCACGATCATTACTCTGGATTTTTATGTCAATTTTTACAATCAGCATTTAAAGAACTTACAAATGAGCAGCAGCATTTATTTACCATTTACTGATGCTATAAAGCATCACCAGGTATCAAAAATTGTACTATACTGCAAATAAAGCGCATTGTTTTAGGCGGGAATTAAAAAAAAATATATTTTATAATAAACTTTTTTGCAATAAATGTATTAAAGACAAAAATAAGACTTGTTGGTGTTGTAGTAACAATATTATATCAAGTGTAATTCCATTTGTTTTTAAAACCCGCGCTATTTTAGGCGGGAATTAAGTAAAATAAAATTAGGATATATTAATAATAATTCTATCAAAAATGAATCAACACTTGTTAATATAATCGTGTTACTTGTTCGTATAATGTTGTTGCTATAATACCAGGTGTAATTTCAATTTATTTTCTTGGCGGGAGGGAGGGTAGACAAAATCAAAGAAGTCCGCCACTTATGATCATTCATAAAGTGATGATCATAACTGTAATCTGAATAGCGCTAAAGCGGGGCGGCCGGCGCGCACAACCCTCCGCGAAGCAGCGCATTATTACAGCAGCAGCAACAGCGCGATCAAGTGTGATCAGATGCAACGTGATCACATTCATGTAAAATATTATTATTACTGTATGAAAGTCATACCTAATCTGAATAGCGCTAAACGGGCCGGTTTTAAGTGGGGCGACCGGCGCGCACAACCTCCGCGAAGCGCGCATTATTACAGCAGCGGGTTATAACAGCAGCAGAACAGCGCGATCAAGTGTGATCAAAATGCAAACTTGATCACATTCATGTAAAATATTATTATTACTGTATGAAAAAGCTTGACGGTCGCTGTACAAGCTAGCGACAGACACAACGGCTAAAACCGAGACGTTAACAGAAAGAGTTCGTATCAATCTGCCGTCTTTGCAGCATGCTCGGTATTTTGTAATAAACAGAGATGAGAATATTCATATATATTTTAAACTTACCACTCGTCAAAGTAGTCCAGACAGTTGTCAACGTAAAGATGACTGCGGAGCGTCTTCCTCCGAGCGCTCATGAGGGATCCGGGTGCTGGAAGGCGATTGGTCAAATGTAAGCCCACCAGCGGGGGCAGGTGATTGGCCGAGCGCCGGCAGAGGGCGCGCTGCGATTGGCTGAGAGTGGGCTTACTTTTGGGCTTACTTGGGCTTACTTTGCTCGTAGATCGGGAGACAGCAAGTGCATGCAAGAGGTCGTGGGATCGAACCCAGCGTGGGAGACTAAGAGTTTGTATTATAATCCCCACAGTGTATATATCAAAACATGTGTGGCGATCCCATGAAGTATTTTTTTTGTACCACCCGCCATTTTGAGTTACCATGGCAATGGTACAAATGACGTTTTTTTCTCCTATTTGAGGCTCATCCCAGTACAGGATTTGGACCCAAACTAACAGAGTACACTCACCCAGTGATACCAAACACAACCATGTTAGCGGCTAACGGTTAGCATGTTGCTAACCGGAAGTAGCTCTAGGAAGCCTGTACAAACTTCTGCTTGACAGATTTGGTGAATTTTAGGATTTTTCTCCCTTTTTAGGCACTTTTTCAGTACAGGATTTCAACCAAACTAACAGAGTAACATCACCCGGTGATACTGAACACAGCCATGCTAGCGGCTAACCGTTAGCATGTTGCTAACCGGAAATAGCTTTAGGAAGGTCCTACCAACAGCTGCTTAGCCAGAGTTCTTCAACCTTTACAGACAGAGAGGGGCTGTAGCTGTCAGTGAGTTTCCATGACAACGCTGCTAGCAAGAGGCTCCTAGGAGGTCCATTGACTTAACATGGCACCTTTCAACGGCCGCTGCGAGGGCTGTGAAGACCGTAGGAACCTGAAATTCGCAGTGTTACTTCCTGTTGCTATTTCTGACGGTACGGTACGCACAAAGTGGCAGGCGCCTTGCTAAATTTCTTCAGAAATTTTTCTAGTTAGGCGCCCGCCTATGCATTGAAAAATGCATGGTGGAGGCCTTATGCTATGCACCTAATAAGGGTTTCTTTATTATTAGGCGGCCCGCCTATGCATTGAAAATGCATGGCGGAGGCCTTATGCTATGCACCTAATAAGGGTTTCTTTATATTAGGCGCCCACCTATGCATTGAAAATGCATGGCGGAGGCCTTATGTTATGCACCTAATAAGGATTTCTTTATTAGGCGCCCGCCCTATGCATTGAAAATGCATGGCGGAGGCCTTATGCTATGCACCTAATAAGGGTTTCTTTATTATTATTAGGCGCCCGCCTATGCATTGAAAATGCATGGCGGAGGCCTTATGCTATGCACCTAATAAGGGTTCTTTATTATTATAGTACCGTTAATGAAGCCCGAACCGTAGGGTCTACCCCCACATACTATATATCGAAACGTTGGTCTCGAGCCGCGATCAGGGCTTTTTGTACTTGACGCCGTTTCGGCTTACGTTTTGGAACAAAATTCACCAAAAACCCACTTAAAATTCACCAAAAACCACTTCTTCAACACAGTTGACCTTTCAAAAATGCGCAGCTGAGCCACGGCACTGGTGTGTGTGGGGAGTGGGTTAGGTGTCGGGCTGCCAAAGCAGAAGATCGAAAGTTCGAATCCAAGCTGTGCCAATTTCAGGCAATTACATTTTCACCTAATATTTTATTTCCCTTTAGCTTTAAAAACGATTTTTTTCATTTAAATCATAGCCAGATGAATTTATCCAGCATATATCTTAAATATACCAAATACAATATTTCATTTCCCTTTGGCTTTAAAAAACGATTTTTTCATTTTAAATCATTAGCCAGATTAATTTTATCCAGCATATATCTTAAATATACAAATACAATATTTCATTTCCCTTTGGCTTTAAAAAACGATTTTTTTTCATTTAAATCAATAGCCAGATGATATTTATCCAGCATATATCTTACATATACCAAATACAATATTTCATTTCCCTTTTGCTTTAAAAAACGATTTTTTTCATTTAAATCAATAGCCAGATGAATTTATCCAGCATATATCTTAAATATACCAAATACAATATTTCATTTCCCTTTGGCTTTAAAAACGATTTTTTCATTTAAATCATTAGCCAGATTAATTTATCCAGCATATATCTTACATATACCAAATACAATATTTTCATTTCCCTTTGGCTTTAAAAACGATTTTTTCATTTAAATCAATAGCCAGATGAATTTATCCAGCATATATCTTAAATATACCAAATACAATATTTCATTTCCCTTTGGCTTTAAAAAAACGATTTTTTTTCATTTAAATCAATAGGCCAGATTAATTTATCCAGCATATATCTTAAATATACCAAATACTACAATAAAACAATCAAATTCATCACAATCTCTTTAATCTTACATATGAAAAGTTATCCCTCGAGCCTGACGTCAATAGTCCGTCGATTTAAACAAAAATACGCCGCACAGTGCCGGGGTATCGTTAGTGTGTTCAGCTTGAATCAGCATGTTAGGGTAGCAGGTCAACCGCCCCAAGATGGCTGCCGTAATTCGAGGGGCGCTGCTTGTTGTGCTCAACCAGTCAACAAGCAGTACTCTTTGAGTTCCGGGTCAGAGGTGACTCCTCCATCTTGTGGCTTGCTGTGCTTTGCTGCCGTTTTTCCTAAATTACTGAAGGATATTGTTGAATGAAGTCCAATTTACCCAGACGAAGGGTGTTCCATTGGGTGTGTTTCCTTGCAACTACGTGACGGTGAGTCGTTTATTTAATGTCGGTTTTATATTATGGTAGAAATGCGGTGGCTAGGCTACACGGCACTGAGGGATGGCAGTAAAAGCCTAACAGCAGCGCGATCTCTCCTGTGCTGCAGCGCCGGTAAAGAGCTGCGTGAAGCTGACACCCCACCCACAAGAAAAAAACTCTGTTTATTAGACAGAATGGTTAGTGCTTCGTTTGTGCAGGTCTGTGCCGTTAAAATTATCGTTTGTGCTGCTTTTGGTTTCGGAGATATTATGAATTTTAATTTCAACCGATGACGTCATCCCGCCCGCCGCTTCAAATAAAGTGCTACGGTAAATCATATGTTATTGCCGTCACTGGAAAAAACGTAAGTCTTTTTAATATATTTCTACTGATAAATCAGTAAACATTACTATGAAGTTGTGTCATCTACCGAGCCCCCCCCCCCCCCCCCCCCCCCCCCTTACAGCATTCTTATAAAATGATTTATATATTCCTGCTTATGGCAAAGATCTCTTGGGACACATGTTTTTGTTTGTTTTTTTTAGTTTCCTGACTGAGGGGAGAGGCTGGAAAGTCTCTGTGCAGGATGGCTGGCGTCCTTAATGATGTTCCTCATTTGTGTAAAAAGATGTGGTCAGATCTACCGTTTGGTCTCAACACTTTTCTCAAGAAAGCAGTTATTAATTTTATATTTTTCTTTTATCATGCAAGTTGTTTTAGCTGCTATTGTAAAATGTGTGTTATATTTTTTTGACTTTATTCCTGAATAAATAATGCGATTTATTTTGTCTCATTTAAAGAACTTTACTTTAGATAGCAATGTCAAGTGACATTGCCAAAAAAGGCATTTCATTTATTAGAATGTTCAACTGTTTTCATAAAGTCTATTTTTCCTAATCAGAAGGGTTTTTCTTCTTCGAGAGTATAATATTATAACATTTTCAAAACAATAACTTGGTATAGTTGATCTTAGTAGTCATAGTTCATTACTCCTCTGAATTAATTAGAATAGCAAACCTTTATTGCTCTACAATAGGGGAGATTTGGGGGTGTCTGCACCTAACAAAAGGGCAATTAAAGTATACAGGCTTATATAACGCAGAAAACATACCCAAACTAAAATCAATAACAGAAAAACTGCAAAAATAAATCACACTGGTTCAGCCTATAAAGTTATAACAACATTAAAATTCATAATATCTCCGAAACCAAGTAGCACAAACGTTAATTTTAACGGCACAAAGATGCACAAACACAGCACTAAAGAAGTTGAACCAATCTGGTTTGCTTTGGCTCCAGCTCAGCACCAGCAAAGGAATAACAATGTAGCGCTTTATTTTGCAGCGGCGACCTGTGTGACGTCACCGGCCGGAATTAAAACTTATATTATCGCGAACCAAGCAGCATAAACGCTAATTTTAACGGCACAAACCTGCACAACGAAAGCACTAAAGAAGTTGACCAGCTTGGTTGGATTCAAAGCAAAAATGAGGGATGGTGAACTCTAGATGAACTTAACAAATATCTTTAATATCTTCAAAACAAAACAGCACAAAACGCTAATTTTAACGGCACAAATGTGCACAAACCAAGCACACTAACCATTCCGTCTATTTAACTGAGTTTTTTCTGTGAGTGGGGTGTCAGCATCTGACACATGGCCTTTGGTAAGCTTTGGTGACATTAAGTATTGGCACCTTTTTGAGGAACTTCCAGTACAGGATTTGGACCAAACTAACAGAGTACAATCACCCGGTGATACTGGACACAACCATAGACATATATAAAGAGTAGACCCCGCATCGACCGCTCTCGCCTATAGGCGCTGACGAGATTTAGGGGCGCCATCGGGGGGGCGGTCGACAACTCCGCTCAGTCTAATGTGTAACCAGGTGCAGAATCACTTTTAATCAACTAAACTGTTTAAATGTTGAACTAATTTTCACATGGTTTGCTTAAAACTTTAAAACTAAGCTATTATAACAAATGGCCAGGCGTTGATCTAAATAATTTAGTGGGGTTAAAAGTAATAGAATATTCTGACATGATGTAGTATGTTTCAAACAACACAGCACCGCACACATTTTTTATTAATTTTTTTATGCTATCTACACAAAAACACATTTGGGTTCCATGTACATATGTACATATTACTTCC
>NW_023397375.1:0-36445 GCF_011125445.2 Fundulus heteroclitus | reverse complement strand
TAAACACAAATAAATGTCACAGTTGGGTCCACGCATAGGTTAAAATACCCTTTTCAACAATCAGATGTTTAAAAGATCAACCAATATGATCATTTCTATTATTGTTCACCCATAATTTGGCAGAAATACTTTGGTTTCATCAATTCCCAGCAGGAAGGTCTGCTTTATACTCAAATTAATCCTTTAACCTATCATTAAGCTTTATATAGTTTTTTCATTTTACATATTTTTGTCCTTTTTAACATACAGCTGAAGGCTTTACATGAATTAATCTTTAGGAAGTTGAGCCATTCACAATAGGGAAGGACTCAGAACTTGCTTGAACACAGCAGAAGATGTCAGAAATTGGGGAAGACAGATTGCAACATGTTCATAGTCGTCATGTCCTCATATCGTCTGAATAACGTTAGTGTGAGTCAAAATGGTCCCCATATTGTATTAAATAGGAACAAAATGGTGTGTTTAATCTAACGTTCCTCACATGGTCTGAAATAAACGGTTGTGTGTGTGTGTGACAGCGCCTTCATATTGTTTATGGTGAAATACTCTACAGTGTTAAATCTTTCTATAGGGTCTAGTATATAATAAGCCTGACCCCTCGTTACACTAGGATTGTCAATGGCTTATTGCATAATGAATTTAACAGTTTATTTGTATGTTTTGTTGTAGACACCAAATGCCGAGATCCAGACCCAACCTGCAGAAGAGCTGGGAATGAGGGAAAACTGCACCTCATTTCTTCCAAAAGGTGATTTTATACATTTTCAATTCCAATTAAACACAAATAAATGTCACAGTTGGGTCCACTGCATAGGTTAAAATACCTTTTCAACAATCAGATTGTTTAAAAGATCAACAATATGATCATTTCTATTATTTGTTCACCCATAATTGCAGAAATACTTTGGTTTCATCAATTCCCAGCAGGAAGGTCTGCTTATACTTCAAATTAATCCTTAACTATCATTAAGCTTTATATAGTTTTTCATTTTACATATTTTTGTCCTTTTAACATACTGCTGAAGGCTTTACATGAATTAATTCTTTACGAAGTTGAGCCATTCACAATAGGGAAGACTTCAGAACTTGCTTTGACAACAGCAGAAGATGTCAGAAATTGGGAAGACAGATTGAACATGTTCATAGTCGTCATGTCCTCATATAGTCTGAATAAACGTTAGTGTGTGAGTCAAAATGTCCCCATATTGTATTAAATAGGAACAAAATGAGTGTGTTTAATCTATCGTCCTCATGGTCTAAATAAACTGTAGTGTTGGAGTCAAAATGTCCCCATATTGTATTAACTTTGAACAAAATGAGTGTGTTTAATCTAACGTCCTCACATGGTCTGAATAAACGGTTGTGTGTGTGTGTGTGACAGCACCTTCATATTGTTTATGGTGAAATACTCTACAGTGTTAAATCTTTCTATAGGGTCTAGTATAATAAGCCTGACCCCTCGTTACACTAGGATTGTCATTGGCTTATTGCATAATGAATTTAACAGTTTATTTGTATGTTTTGTTGTAGACACCAAATGCCGAGATCCAGACCCCAACCTGCAGAAGAGCTGGGAATGAGGGAAAACTGCACCTCATTCTTCCAAAAGGTGATTTTATACATTTTCAATTCCAATTAAACACAAATAAATGTCACAGTTGGGTCCACTGCATAGGTAAAATACCTTTTCAACAATCAGATTGTTTAAAAGATCAACAATATGATCATTTCTATTATTTGTTCGCCCATAATTTGGCAGAAATACTTTGGTTTCATCAATTCTCAGCAGTAAGGTCTGCTTTATACTTCAAATTAATCCTTAAACTATCATTAAGCTTTATATAGTTTTTCATTTTACATATTTTTGTCCTTTTAACATACTGCTGAAGGCTTTACATGAATTAATTCTTTAGGAAGTTGAGCCATTCACAATAGGGAAGACTTCAGAACTTGCTTTGACAACAGCAGAAGATGTCAGAAATTGGGAAGACAGATTGAACATGTTCATAGTCGTCATGTCCTCCTATAGTCTGAATAAACGTTAGTGTGTGAGTCAAAATGTCCCCATATTGTATTAAATAGGAACAAAATGAGTGTGTTTAATCTAACGTCCTCACATGGTCTGAATAAACGGTTGTGTGTGTGTGTGTCACAGCGCCTTCATATTGTTTATGGTGAAATACTCTACAGTGTTAAATCTTTCTATAGGGTCTAGTATAATAAGCCTGACCCCTCGTTACACTAGGATTGTCATTGGCTTATTGCATAATGAATTTAACATTTTATTTGTATGTTTTGTTGTAGACACCAAATGCCGAGATCCAGACCCAACCTGCAGAAGAGCTGGGAATGAGGGAAAACTGCACCTCATTCTTCCAAAAGGTGATTTTATACATTTTCAATTCCAATTAAACACCAATAAATGTCACAGTTGGGTCCACTGCATAGGTAAAATACCTTTTCAACAATCAGATTGTTTAAAGATGAACAATATGATCATTTCTATTATTTGTTCACCCATAATTTGGCAGAAATACTTTGGTTTCATCAATTCTCAGCAGTAAGGTCTGCTTTATACTTCAAATTAATCCTTAAACTATCATTAAGCTTTATATAGTTTTTCATTTTACATATTTTTGTCCTTTTAACATACTGCTGAAGGCTTTACATGAATTAATTCTTTAGGAAGTTGAGCAATTCACAATAGGGAAGACTTCAGAACTTGCTTTGACAACAGCAGAAGATGTCAGAAATTGGGAAGACAGATTGAACATGTTCATAGTCGTCATGTTCTCCTATAGTCTGAATAAACGTTAGTGTGTGAGTCAAAATGTCCCCATATTGTATTAAATAGGAACAAAATGAGTGTGTTTAATCTATCGTCCTCTTGGTCTAAATAAACGGTAGTGTTGGAGTCAAAATGTCCCCATATTGTATTAACTTTGAACAAAATCAGTGTGTTTAATCTAACGTCCTCACATGGTCTGAATAAACGGTTGTGTGTGTGTGTGACAGCGCCTTCATATTGTTTATGGTGAAATACTCTACAGTGTTAAATCTTTCTATAGGGTCTAGTATAATAAGCCTGACCCCTCGTTACACTAGGATTGTCAATGGCTTATTGCATAATGAATTTAACAGTTTATTTGTATGTTTTGTTGTAGACACCAAATGCCGAGATCCAGACCCAACCTGCAGAAGAGCTGGGAATGAGGGGAAAACTGCACCTCATTCTTCCAAAAGGTGATTTTATACATTTTCAATTCCAATTAAACACAAATAAATGTCACAGTTGGGTCCACTGCATAGGTAAAATACCTTTTCAACAATCAGATTGTTTAAAAGATCAACAATATGATCATTTCTATTATTTGTTCACCCATAATTTGGCAGAATACTTTGGTTTCATCAATTCCCAGCAGAAGGTCTGCTTTATACTTCAAATTAATCCTTAAACTATCATTAAGCTTTATACAGTTTTTCATTTTACATATTTTTGTCCTTTTAACATATTGCTGAAGGCTTTACATGAATTAATTCTTTAGGAAGTTGAGCCATTCACAATAGGGAAGACTTCAGAACTTGCTTTGACAACAGCAGAAGATGTCAGAAATTGGGAAGACAGATTGAACATGTTCATAGTCGTCATGTCCTCATATAGTCTGAATAAACGTTAGTGTGTGAGTCAAAATGTCCCCATATTGTATTAAATAGGAACAAAATGAGTGTGTTTAATCTATCGTCCTCATGGTCTAAATAAACGGTAGTGTTGGAGTCAAAATGTCCCCATATTGTATTAACTTTGAACAAAATTGTCATGATTTGTCTTGGATGAACCCGGACACAGCTCACACACACACAGAGCTAGTTTCCAAAGTTTATTGCAGAGCAGGTAGTGGATGGTGAAGCCAGAGTCAGTTACCAAACGGAGGTTGCAGGGGTGCAGGATACTGGCAGACGAGAACAGACCGGAGCAGACAGGAACAGAACCAGGAGACGAGCAGGGACGAGACAGGCATGGTGTTCTGGAGACTGCAAACGAACCGGTAACGAGGACAAACTGAAGGTGAGTCTTATAGTGGTGAGAGCAGGTGGAGCGAGTCCGTGGCTGATTGCAGTCCAGACAGGTGTCTCCAATCAGGCTGCACTGAGGAAAGGAGCCAGGAAGTGTTCTGAATGCAGCCTTCAGGCTGCATCATGACAGTACCCCCCCCTCAAGGTCGGCTTCCAGACGACCAATAAGCTCCTCGACTGGGCGGGAGGAGGGGGGTATCCGGACGGCGGGCAAAAACAAAACAAAAAAAAAAAAGGCTGGAACCATATGGACGCAGGAACCTCACGGGCGCAGAAACTCAGGTGCGCAGGACCCCTTGTCGGCGCAGGAACCAAGCGGACGCGGGGAAGGCGTCGGAACCAATGAGCGCAGGATCCTCTGAACGCGCAGAAACCTTGAGAGCGCCGGAACCTTTGAGAGCGCCGGAACCAGAGGCGAACGTCGCAACACAGCGACCCAGGCGAGACGAATCCAGAGGCGAGGCGTCGCATCACAGCGACCCAGGCGAGACGAACCAGAGACGAGGCGTCGCATCACAGCGACCCAGGCGAGACGAACCAGAGGCGAGGCGTCGCATCACAGCGACCCAGGCGAGACGAACCAGAGACGAGGCGTCGCATCACAGCGACCCAGGCGAGACGAACCAAGAGGCGGGGCATCGTGCACTACGATCCCGGCGAGACGAACCAGAGGCGTGGCGTCGCATCACAGCGACCCAGGCGAGACGAACCAGAGGCGAGGCGTCGCATCACAGCGACCCAGGCGAGACGAACCAGGAGGCGAAGGCACCCACGGAGATCTGGGGCTGAAGTGAAGGCGAATCCAGAATTCTGCCAGCACCTGCACCAAGCTCTGTGTGTGACCGGGTTCATCCTTTGACCGGTTCGTTCTGTCATGATTTGTCTTGGATGAACCCGGACACAGCTCACACACACACAGAGCTAGTTTCCAAAGTTTATTGCAGAGCAGGTAGTGGATGGTGAAGCCAGAGTCAGTTACCAAACGGAGGTTGCAGGGGTGCAGGATACTGGCAGACGAGAACAGACCGGAGCAGACAGGAACAGAACCAGGAGACGAGCAGGGACGAGACAGGCATGGTGTTCTGGAGACTGCAAACGAACCGGTAACGAGGACAAACTGAAGGTGAGTCTTATAGTGGTGAGAGCAGGTGGAGCGAGTCCGTGGCTGATTGCAGTCCAGACAGGTGTCTCCAATCAGGCTGCACTGAGGAAAGGAGCCAGGAAGTGTTCTGAATGCAGCCTTCAGGCTGCATCATGACAGTACCCCCCCCTCAAGGTCGGCTTCCAGACGACCAATAAGCTCCTCGACTGGGCGGGAGGAGGGGAGTATCCGGACGGCGGGCAAAAACAAAACAAAAAAAAAAAGTCTGGAACCATATGGACGCAGGAACCTCACGGGCGCAGAAACTCAGGTGCGCAGGACCCCTTGTCGGCGCAGGAACCAAGCGAACGCGGGGAAGGCGTCGGAACCAATGAGCGCAGGATCCTCTGAACGCGCAGAAACCTTGAGAGCGCCGGAACCTTTGAGAGCGCCGGAACCAGAGGCGAACGTCGCAACACAGCGACCCAGGCGAGACGAATCCAGAGGCGAGGCGTCGCATCACAGCGACCCAGGCGAGACGAACCAGAGACGAGGCGTCGCATCACAGCGACCCAGGCGAGACGAACCAGAGGCGAGGCGTCGCATCACAGCGACCCAGGCGAGACGAACCAGAGACGAGGCGTCGCATCACAGCGACCCAGGCGAGACGAACCAAGAGGCGGGGCATCGTGCACTACGATCCCGGCGAGACGTACCAGAGGCGTGGCGTCGCATCACAGCGACCCAGGCGAGACGAACCAGAGGCGAGGCGTCGCATCACAGCGACCCAGGCGAGACGAACCAGGAGGCGAAGGCACCCACGGAGATCTGGGGCTGAAGTGAAGGCGAATCCAGAATTCTGCCAGCACCTGCACCAAGCTCTGTGTGTGACCGGGTTCATCCTTTGACCGGTTCGTTCTGTCATGATTTGTCTTGGATGAACCCGGACACAGCTCACACACACACAGAGCTAGTTTCCAAAGTTTATTGCAGAGCAGGTAGTGGATGGTGAAGCCAGAGTCAGTTACCAAACGGAGGTTGCAGGGGTGCAGGATACTGGCAGACGAGAACAGACCGGAGCAGACAGGAACAGAACCAGGAGACGAGCAGGGACGAGACAGGCATGGTGTTCTGGAGACTGCAAACGAACCGGTAACGAGGACAAACTGAAGGTGAGTCTTATAGTGGTGAGAGCAGGTGGAGCGAGTCCGTGGCTGATTGCAGTCCAGACAGGTGTCTCCAATCAGGCTGCACTGAGGAAAGGAGCCAGGAAGTGTTCTGAATGCAGCCTTCAGGCTGCATCATGACAAAAATGAGTGTGTTTAATCTAACGTCCTCACATGGTCTGAATAAACGGTTGTGTGTGTGTGTGACAGCGCCTTCATATTGTTTATGGTGAAATACTCTACAGTGTTAAATCTTTCTATAGGGTCTAGTATAATAAGCCTGACCCCTCGTTACACTAGGATTGTCATTGGCTTATTGCATAATGAATTTAACAGTTTATTTGTATGTTTTGTTGTAGACACCAAATGCCGAGATCCAGACCCAACCTGCAGAAGAGCTGGGAATGAGGGAAAACTGCACCTCATTCTTCCAAAAGGTGATTTTATACATTTTCAATTCCAATTAAACACCAATAAATGTCACAGTTGGGTCCACTGCATAGGTAAAATACCTTTTCAACAATCAGATTGTTTAAAAGATGAACAATATGATCATTTCTATTATTTGTTCGCCCATAATTTGGCAGAAATACTTTGGTTTCATCAATTCTCAGCAGTAAGGTCTGCTTTATACTTCAAATTAATCCTTAAACTATCATTAAGCTTTATATAGTTTTTCATTTAACATATTTTTGTCCTTTTAACATACTGCTGAAGGCTTTACATGAATTAATTCTTTAGGAAGTTGAGCCATTCACAATAGGGAAGACTTCAGAACTTGCTTTGACAACAGCAGAAGATGTCAGAAATTGGGAAGACAGATTGAACATGTTCATAGTCATCATGTCCTCCTATAGTCTGAATAAACGTTAGTGTGTGAGTCAAAATGTCCCCATATTGTATTAAATAGGAACAAAATGAGTGTGTTTAATCTATCGTCCTCACATGGTCTGAATAAACGGTTGTGTGTGTGTGTGTCACAGCGCCTTCATATTGTTTATGGTGAAATACTCTACAGTGTTAAATCTTTCTATAGGGTCTAGTATAATAAGCCTGACCCCTCGTTACACTAGGATTGTCATTGGCTTATTGTATAATAAATTTAACAGTTTATTTGTATGTTTTGTTATAGACACCAAATGCCGAGATCCAGACCCAACCTGCAGAAGAGCTGGGAATGAGGGAAAACTGCACCTCATTCTTCCAAAAGGTGATTTTATATATTTTCAATTCCAATAAACACAAATAAATGTCACAGTTGGGTCCACTGCATAGGTAAAATACCTTTTCAACAATCAGATTGTTTAAAAGATCAACAATATGATCATTTCTATTATTTGTTCACCCATAATTTGGCAGAAATACTTTGGTTTCATCAATTCTCAGGAGTAAGGTCTGCTTTATACTTCAAATTAATCCTTAACCTATCATCAAGCTTTATATAGTTTTTCATTTTACATATTTTTGTCCTTTTAACATACTGCTGAAGGCTTTACATGAATTAATTCTTTAGGAAGTTGAGCCATTCACAATAGGGAAGACTTCAGAACTTGCTTTGACAACAGCAGAAGATGTCAGAAATTGGGAAGACAGATTGAACATGTTCATAGTCGTCATGTCCTCATATAGTCTGAATAAACGTTAGTGTGTGAGTCAAAATGTCCCCATATTGTATTAAATAGGAACAAAATGAGTGTGTTTAATCTATCGTCCTCATGGTCTAAATAAACGGTAGTGTTGGAGTCAAAATGTCCCCATATTGTATTAACTTTGAACAAAATTAGTGTGTTTAATCTAACGTCCTCACATGGTCTGAATAAACAGTTGTGTGTGTGTGTGACAGCGCCTTCATATTGTTTATGGTGAAATACTCTACAGTGTTAAATCTTTCTATAGGGTCTAGTATAATAAGCCTGACCCCTCGTTACACTAGGATTGTCATTGGCTTATTGCATAATGAATTTAACAGTTTATTTGTATGTTTTGTTGTAGACACCAAATGCCGAGATCCAGACCCAACCTGCAGAAGAGCTGGGAATGAGGGAAAACTGCACCTCATTCTTCCAAAAGGTGATTTTATACATTTTCAATTCCAATTAAACACCAATAAATGTCACAGTTGGGTCCACTGCATAGGTAAAATACCTTTTCAACAATCAGATTGTTTAAAAGATCAACAATATGATCATTTCTATTATTTGTTCACCCATAATTTGGCAGAAATACTTTGGTTTCATCAATTCTCAGCAGTAAGGTCTGCTTTATACTTCAAATTATTCCTTAAACTATCATTAAGCTTTATATAGTTTTTCATTTTACATATTTTTGTCCTTTTAACATACTGCTGAAGGCTTTACATGAATTCATTCTTTAGGAAGTTGAGCCATTCACAATAGGGAAGACTTCAGAACTTGCTTTGACAACAGCAGAAGATGTCAGAAATTGGGAAGACAGATTGAACATGTTCATAGTCGTCATGTCCTCATATAGTCTGAATAAACGTTAGTGTGTGAGTCAAAATGTCCCCATATTGTATTAAATAGGAACAAAATGAGTGTGTTTAATCTATCGTCCTCATGGTCTAAATAAACGGTAGTGTTGGAGTCAAAATGTCCCCATATTGTCTTAACTTTGAACAAAATCAGTGTGTTTAATCTAACGTCCTCACATGGTCTGAATAAACGGTTGTGTGTGTGTGTGACAGCGCCTTCATATTGTTTATGGTGAAATACTCTACAGTGTTAAATCTTTCTATAGGGTCTAGTATAATAAGCCTGACCCCTCGTTACACTAGGATTGTCATTGGCTTATTGCATAATGAATTTAACAGTTTATTTGTATGTTTTGTTGTAGACACCAAATGCCGAGATCCAGACCCAACCTGCAGAAGAGCTGGGAATGAGGGAAAACTGCACCTCATTCTTCCAAAAGGTGATTTTATACATTTTCAATTCCAATTAAACACAAATAAATGTCACAGTTGGGTCCACTGCATAGGTAAAATACCTTTTCAACAATCAGATTGTTTAAAAGATCAACAATATGATCATTTCTATTATTTGTTCACCCATAATTTGGCAGAAATACTTTGGTTTCATCAATTCCCAGCAGGAAGGTCTGCTTTATACTTCAAATTAATCCTTAAACTATCATCAAGCTTTATATAGTTTTTCATTTTACATATTTTTGTCCTTTTAACATACTGCTGAAGGCTTTACATGAATTAATTCTTTAGGAAGTTGAGCCATTCACAATAGGGAAGACTTCAGAACTTGCTTTGACAACAGCAGAAGATGTCAGAAATTGGGAAGACAGATTGAACATGTTCATAGTCGTCATGTCCTCATATAGTCTGAATAAACGTTAGTGTGTGAGTCAAAATGTCCCCATATTGTATTAAATAGGAACAAAATGAGTGTGTTTAATCTAACGTCCTCACATGGTCTGAATAAACGGTTGTGTGTGTGTGTGTGACAGCGCCTTCATATTGTTTATGGTGAAATACTCTACAGTGTTAAATCTTTCTATAGGGTCTAGTATAATAAGCCTGACCCCTCGTTACACTAGGATTGTCATTGGCTTATTGCATAATGAATTTAACAGTTTATTTGTATGTTTTGTTGTAGACACCAAATGCCGAGATCCAGACCCAACCTGCAGAAGAGCTGGGAATGAGGGAAAACTGCACCTCATTCTTCCAAAAGGTGATTTTATACATTTTCAATTCCAATTAAACACAAATAAATGTCACAGTTGGGTCCACTGCATAGGTAAAATACCTTTTCAACAATCAGATTGTTTAAAAGATCAACAATATGATCATTTCTATTATTTGTTCACCCATAATTTGGCAGAAATACTTTGGTTTCATCAATTCCCAGCAGGAAGGTCTGCTTTATACTTCAAATTAATCCTTAAACTATCATCAAGCTTTATATAGTTTTTCATTTTACATATTTTTGTCCTTTTAACATACTGCTGAAGGCTTTACATGAATTAATTCTTTAGGAAGTTGAGCCATTCACAATAGGGAAGACTTCAGAACTTGCTTTGACAACAGCAGAAGATGTCAGAAATTGGGAAGACAGATTGAACATGTTCATAGTCGTCATGTCCTCATATAGTCTGAATAAACGTTAGTGTGTGAGTCAAAATGTCCCCATATTGTATTAAATAGGAACAAAATGAGTGTGTTTAATCTAACGTCCTCACATGGTCTGAATAAACGGTTGTGTGTGTGTGTGACAGCGCCTTCATATTGTTTATGGTGAAATACTCTACAGTGTTAAATCTTTCTATAGGGTCTAGTATAATAAGCCTGACCCCTCGTTACACTAGGATTGTCATTGGCTTATTGCATAATGAATTTAACAGTTTATTTGTATGTTTTGTTGTAGACACCAAATGCCGAGATCCAGACCCAACCTTGCAGAAGAGCTGGGAATGAGGGAAAACTGCACCTCATTCTTCCAAAAGGTGATTTTATACATTTTCAATTCCAATTAAACACAAATAAATGTCACAGTTGGGTCCACTGCATAGGTAAAATACCTTTTCAACAATCAGATTGTTTAAAAGATCAACAATATGATCATTTCTATTATTTGTTCACCCATAATTTGGCAGAAATACTTTGGTTTCATCAATTCCCAGCAGGAAGGTCTGCTTTATACTTCAAATTAATCCTTAAACTATCATCAAGCTTTATATAGTTTTTCATTTTACATATTTTTGTCCTTTTAACATACTGCTGAAGGCTTTACATGAATTAATTCTTTAGGAAGTTGAGCCATTCACAATAGGGAAGACTTCAGAACTTGCTTTGACAACAGCAGAAGATGTCAGAAATTGGGAAGACAGATTGAACATGTTCATAGTCGTCATGTCCTCATATAGTCTGAATAAACGTTAGTGTGTGAGTCAAAATGTCCCCATATTGTATTAAATAGGAACAAAATGAGTGTGTTTAATCTATCGTCCTCATGGTCTAAATAAACGGTAGTGTTGGAGTCAAAATGTCCCCATATTGTATTAACTTTGAACAAAATTAGTGTGTTTAATCTAACGTCCTCACATGGTCTGAATAAACGGTTGTGTGTGTGTGTGACAGCGCCTTCATATTGTTTATGGTGAAATACTCTACAGTGTTAAATCTTTCTATAGGGTCTAGTATAATAAGCCTGACCCCTCGTTACACTAGGATTGTCATTGGCTTATTGCATAATGAATTTAACAGTTTATTTGTATGTTTTGTTGTAGACACCAAATGCCGAGATCCAGACCCAACCTGCAGAAGAGCTGGGAATGAGGGAAAACTGCACCTCATTCTTCCAAAAGGTGATTTTATACATTTTCAATTCCAATTAAACACCAATAAATGTCACAGTTGGGTCCACTGCATAGGTAAAATACCTTTTCAACAATCAGATTGTTTAAAAGATCAACAATATGATCATTTCTATTATTTGTTCACCCATAATTTGGCAGAAATACTTTGGTTTCATCAATTCTCAGCAGTAAGGTCTGCTTTATACTTCAAATTAATCCTTAAACTATCATTAAGCTTTATATAGTTTTTCATTTTACATATTTTTGTCCTTTTAACATACTGCTGAAGGCTTTACATGAATTCATTATTTAGGAAGTTGAGCCATTCACAATAGGGAAGACTTCAGAACTTGCTTTGACAACAGCAGAAGATGTCAGAAATTGGG
Source organism: Fundulus heteroclitus (assembly GCF_011125445.2). Taxonomy (NCBI): domain Eukaryota; kingdom Metazoa; phylum Chordata; class Actinopteri; order Cyprinodontiformes; family Fundulidae; genus Fundulus; species Fundulus heteroclitus. The sequence goes on along the minus strand of NW_023397375.1, from coordinate 24,410 downwards.
AAGACAGATTGAACATGTTCATAGTCGTCATGTCCTCATATAGTCTGAATAAACGTTAGTGTGTGAGTCAAAATGTCCCCATATTGTATTAAATAGGAACAAAATGAGTGTGTTTAATCTATCGTCCTCATGGTCTAAATAAACGGTAGTGTTGGAGTCAAAATGTCCCCATATTGTATTAACTTTGAACAAAATGAGTGTGTTTAATCTAACGTCCTCACATGGTCTGAATAAACGGTTGTGTGTGTGTGTGACAGCGCCTTCATATTGTTTATGGTGAAATACTCTACAGTGTTAAATCTTTCTATAGGGTCTAGTATAATAAGCCTGACCCCTCGTTACACTAGGATTGTCATTGGCTTATTGCATAATGAATTTAACAGTTTATTTGTATGTTTTGTTGTAGACACCAAATGCCGAGATCCAGACCCAACCTGCAGAAGAGCTGGGAATGAGGGAAAACTGCACCTCATTCTTCCAAAAGGTGATTTTATACATTTTCAATTCCAATTAAACACCAATAAATGTCACAGTTGGGTCCACTGCATAGGTAAAATACCTTTTCAACAATCAGATTGTTTAAAAGATGAACAATATGATCATTTCTATTATTTGTTCACCCATAATTTGGCAGAAATACTTTGGTTTCATCAATTCTCATCAGTAAAGTCTGCTTTATACTTCAAATTAATCCTTCAACTATCATTAAGCTTTATATAGTTTTTCATTTTACATATTTTTGTCCTTTTAACATACTGCTGAAGGCTTTACATGAATTAATTCTTTAGGAAGTTGAGCCATTCACAATAGGGAAGACTTCAGAACTTGCTTTGAAAACAGCAGAAGATGTCAGAAATTGGGAAGACAGATTGAACATGTTCATAGTCGTCATGTCCTCATATAGTCTGAATAAATGTTAGTGTGTGAGTCAAAATGTCCCCATATTGTATTAAATAGGAACAAAATGAGTGTGTTTAATCTAACGTCCTCACATGGTCTGAATAAACGGTTGTGTGTGTGTGACAGCGCCTTCATATTGTTTATGGTGAAATACTCTACAGTGTTAAATCTTTCTATAGGGTCTAGTATAATAAGCCTGACCCCTCGTTACACTAGGATTGTCATTGGCTTATTGCATAATGAATTTAACAGTTTATTTGTATGTTTTGTTGTAGACACCAAATGCCGAGATCCAGACCCAACCTGCAGAAGAGCTGGGAATGAGGGAAAACTGCACCTCATTCTTCCAAAAGGTGATTTTATACATTTTCAATTCCAATTAAACACAAATAAATGTCACAGTTGGGTCCACTGCATAGGTAAAATACCTTTTCAACAATCAGATTGTTTAAAAGATCAACAATATGATCATTTCTATTATTTGTTCACCCATAATTTGGCAGAAATACTTTGGTTTCATCAATTCCCAGCAGGAAGGTCTGCTTTATACTTCAAATTAATCCTTAAACTATCATCAAGCTTTATATAGTTTTTCATTTTACATATTTTTGTCCTTTTAACATACTGCTGAAGGCTTTACATGAATTAATTCTTTAGGAAGTTGAGCCATTCACAATAGGGAAGACTTCAGAACTTGCTTTGACAACAGCAGAAGATGTCAGAAATTGGGAAGACAGATTGAACATGTTCATAGTCGTCATGTCCTCATATAGTCTGAATAAACGTTAGTGTGTGAGTCAAAATGTCCCCATATTGTATTAAATAGGAACAAAATGAGTGTGTTTAATCTAACGTCCTCACATGGTCTGAATAAACGGTTGTGTGTGTGTGTGACAGCGCCTTCATATTGTTTATGGTGAAATACTCTACAGTGTTAAATCTTTCTATAGGGTCTAGTATAATAAGCCTGACCCCTCGTTACACTAGGATTGTCATTGGCTTATTGCATAATGAATTTAACAGTTTATTTGTATGTTTTGTTGTAGACACCAAATGCCGAGATCCAGACCCAACCTGCAGAAGAGCTGGGAATGAGGGAAAACTGCACCTCATTCTTCCAAAAGGTGATTTTATACATTTTCAATTCCAATTAAACACAAATAAATGTCACAGTTGGGTCCACTGCATAGGTAAAATACCTTTTCAACAATCAGATTGTTTAAAAGATCAACAATATGATCATTTCTATTATTTGTTCACCCATAATTTGGCAGAAATACTTTGGTTTCATCAATTCCCAGCAGGAAGGTCTGCTTTATACTTCAAATTAATCCTTAAACTATCATCAAGCTTTATATAGTTTTTCATTTTACATATTTTTGTCCTTTTAACATACTGCTGAAGGCTTTACATGAATTAATTCTTTAGGAAGTTGAGCCATTCACAATAGGGAAGACTTCAGAACTTGCTTTGACAACAGCAGAAGATGTCAGAAATTGGGAAGACAGATTGAACATGTTCATAGTCGTCATGTCCTCATATAGTCTGAATAAACGTTAGTGTGTGAGTCAAAATGTCCCCATATTGTATTAAATAGGAACAAAATGAGTGTGTTTAATCTAACGTCCTCACATGGTCTGAATAAACGGTTGTGTGTGTGTGTGACAGCGCCTTCATATTGTTTATGGTGAAATACTCTACAGTGTTAAATCTTTCTATAGGGTCTAGTATAATAAGCCTGACCCCTCGTTACACTAGGATTGTCATTGGCTTATTGCATAATGAATTTAACAGTTTATTTGTATGTTTTGTTGTAGACACCAAATGCCGAGATCCAGACCCAACCTGCAGAAGAGCTGGGAATGAGGGAAAACTGCACCTCATTCTTCCAAAAGGTGATTTTATACATTTTCAATTCCAATTAAACACAAATAAATGTCACAGTTGGGTCCACTGCATAGGTAAAATACCTTTTCAACAATCAGATTGTTTAAAAGATCAACAATATGATCATTTCTATTATTTGTTCACCCATAATTTGGCAGAAATACTTTGGTTTCATCAATTCCCAGCAGGAAGGTCTGCTTTATACTTCAAATTAATCCTTAAACTATCATCAAGCTTTATATAGTTTTTCATTTTACATATTTTTGTCCTTTTAACATACTGCTGAAGGCTTTACATGAATTAATTCTTTAGGAAGTTGAGCCATTCACAATAGGGAAGACTTCAGAACTTGCTTTGACAACAGCAGAAGATGTCAGAAATTGGGAAGACAGATTGAACATGTTCATAGTCGTCATGTCCTCATATAGTCTGAATAAACGTTAGTGTGTGAGTCAAAATGTCCCCATATTGTATTAAATAGGAACAAAATGAGTGTGTTTAATCTATCGTCCTCATGGTCTAAATAAACGGTAGTGTTGGAGTCAAAATGTCCCCATATTGTATTAACTTTGAACAAAATTAGTGTGTTTAATCTAACGTCCTCACATGGTCTGAATAAACGGTTGTGTGTGTGTGACAGCGCCTTCATATTGTTTATGGTGAAATACTCTACAGTGTTAAATCTTTCTATAGGGTCTAGTATAATAAGCCTGACCCCTCGTTACACTAGGATTGTCATTGGCTTATTGCATAATGAATTTAACAGTTTATTTGTATGTTTTGTTGTAGACACCAAATGCCGAGATCCAGACCCAACCTGCAGAAGAGCTGGGAATGAGGGAAAACTGCACCTCATTCTTCCAAAAGGTGATTTTATACATTTTCAATTCCAATTAAACACCAATAAATGTCACAGTTGGGTCCACTGCATAGGTAAAATACCTTTTCAACAATCAGATTGTTTAAAAGATCAACAATATGATCATTTCTATTATTTGTTCACCCATAATTTGGCAGAAATACTTTGGTTTCATCAATTCTCAGCAGTAAGGTCTGCTTTATACTTCAAATTAATCCTTCAACTATCATTAAGCTTTATATAGTTTTTCATTTTACATATTTTTGTCCTTTTAACATACTGCTGAAGGCTTTACATGAATTAATTCTTTAGGAAGTTGAGCCATTCACAATAGGGAAGACTTCAGAACTTGCTTTGACAACAGCAGAAGATGTCAGAAATTGGGAAGACAGATTGAACATGTTCATAGTCGTCATGTCCTCATATAGTCTGAATAAACGTTAGTGTGTGAGTCAAAATGTCCCCATATTGTATTAAATAGGAACAAAATGAGTGTGTTTAATCTAACGTCCTCACATGGTCTGAATAAACGGTTGTGTGTGTGTGTGACAGCGCCTTCATATTGTTTATGGTGAAATACTCTACAGTGTTAAATCTTTCTATAGGGTCTAGTATAATAAGCCTGACCCCTCGTTACACTAGGATTGTCATTGGCTTATTGCATAATGAATTTAACAGTTTATTTGTATGTTTTGTTGTAGACACCAAATGCCGAGATCCAGACCCAACCCGCAGAAGAGCTGGGAATGAGGGAAAACTGCACCTCATTCTTCCAAAAGGTGATTTTATACATTTTCAATTCCAATTAAACACAAATAAATGTCACAGTTGGGTCCACTGCATAGGTAAAATACCTTTTCAACAATCAGATTGTTTAAAAGATCAACAATATGATCATTTCTATTATTTGTTCACCCATAATTTGGCAGAAATACTTTGGTTTCATCAATTCCCAGCAGGAAGGTCTGCTTTATACTTCAAATTAATCCTTAAACTATCATTAAGCTTTATATAGTTTTTCATTTTACATATTTTTGTCCTTTTAACATACTGCTGAAGGCTTTACATGAATTAATTCTTTAGGAAGTTGAGCCATTCACAATAGGGAAGACTTCAGAACTTGCTTTGACAACAGCAGAAGATGTCAGAAATTGGGAAGACAGATTGAACATGTTCATAGTCGTCATGTCCTCATATAGTCTGAATAAACGTTAGTGTGTGAGTCAAAATGTCCCCATATTGTATTAAATAGGAACAAAATGAGTGTGTTTAATCTATCGTCCTCACATGGTCTGAATAAACGGTTGTGTGTGTGTGTGTCACAGCGCCTTCATATTGTTTATGGTGAAATACTCTACAGTGTTAAATCTTTCTATAGGGTCTAGTATAATAAGCCTGACCCCTCGTTACACTAGGATTGTCATTGGCTTATTGCATAATAAATTTAACAGTTTATTTGTATGTTTTGTTATAGACACCAAATGCCGAGATCCAGAACCAATCTGCAGAAGAGCTGGGAATGAGGGAAAACTGCACCTCATTCTTCCAAAAGGTGATGAGACATTTTCAATTCCAATTAAACACAAATATATGTCACAGTTGGGTCCACTGCATAGGTAAAATACCTTTTCAACAATCAGATTGTTTAAAAGATCAACAATATGATCATTTCTATTATTTGTTCACCCATAATTTGGCAGAAATACTTTGGTTTCATCAATTCTCAGCAGTAAGGTCTGCTTTATACTTCAAATTAATCCTTAAACTATCATTAAGCTTTATATTATCTGTCATTTTACATATTTTTGTCTTTTTAACATCCTGCTAAAGGCTTTACATGAATTAATTATTTAGGAAGTTGAGCCATTCACAATAGGGAAGACTTCAGAACTTGCTTTGACAACAGCAGAAGATGTCAGAAATCGGGAAGACAGACTGAACATGTTCATAGTGAATGTGTGTTATGAAAATAGTTTTCCTCTTAAAGATATAAATTTTTCATGATGCATACTTCTTCTTTTCAGATTCACAGCAGGACACACATTCTGGTACACCTTTTTTGACAGCTGGGTTGGTGAGACGCAAGTGGACAGAAGATGAGGTGAAGGCTGTTGAATGGCACATGTTGCAATGCATAACAAGCTGCAAAGTACCAGGTAAAAAGGACTGTGAAGCCTGCCTCCCGGCAGAGCAAGTAGCTCTAAAAGATAGAGACTGGGCTGGAATCAAATACTACATTCATAACAGAATCATAATATTTAAAAGGAGGATGAATAAATAGAACTATAAAATCCTAAAGTTTACCCAAAAAAAGATTTTTAAAAAAAATTTACTCTGGTGCAATTTTCCAGTGATGGGAAATTTTATTTTCATTGTCTGCCTTTGTAAGATCTTTGTTCCGTCAAATTGATTTTCTGTTCATGCATTTTTCCCAACTCTTTTATTTAAAGCACCTGTTCTGTCATAATTTTCAAGATACATTCAGACATTGCATTTTGTTTAACAAAATTACTGGAAGGTATTGTTATCCTATTATCAGTGTTTCTTTGTTGTTGTTTTTAGGTCTGTAAATGTGTTTGTTTTTGTTTTTTTACATTTATAAACAAATCCTTTGGAATGGGAGTCATAGATTTAATTTGAGTTTGACTTTTTCTCATCCAATCTTATTTATTTATTTTTATTATAATCTTTCTTCCCTTCCTTCCTTCTTTCCTTCCTTCTTTCTTTCATTCCTTCTTTCAGTCTTTCCTTTTTTCCTCCTTCCTTTCCTTCCTTTTATTTTCTTTCTTACCTTCTTTCCTTTCTTTCCTACTTTCCTGCCTTTTTTTCTTTGCTTTCCTTCCATCTTTCTTACCCTCTCTCCTTTCTTTCATTTCTTATTTCCTCTTTCCTTCCTTCTTTCCTCATTCTTTCTTTACATCCTTCTTTCCTCCTTTCTTCATTCTTCTCTTTCTTTCTGTCCTTCTTTTCTCTCCTTTCTTTCCTTTCCTTCTTCTTTCCTTATTTGATATTTCTTTCTTTACTCCTTTTTCCTGCCTTCTCTCCTCTTTTTTCTTTCTTTCCTTCCTTCTTTTTTTCCTTCATTCCTTCCTTTACTTTGTTTTATTTATCAACTTTTTTTTGAATACCACAAAGGTAAAGCAATATTCATTGTTTGAGTGTAAATTTGTTGCCAGCAATTAAAGAAAAAAACAATATTTTTTCAAGAAATCAGTGTGCTGTGCTTTTTTCCCCTCTTTCAACATGAATGGCATCCACACAATTCATAAATGCTGTACAATAGGAATTAAAAGTAGACTTACCATATTCTTTGACCATGTCTCTCAAGTCCAGGACTCTCAACTCTCTCACATTGGGCGTGTGACACACGCAACACATGGCATTTCTCAGTATTAAAATAAGAAAGCCCATGTGGGCCACGGGTGACCCATTCACAGGTCTGTCCATCCAGAGCTCAGTCTAAACCCGCCTTCTGTGGAGCTGTTTCAACTTCTTTCACAGCTTGTGGCCATCATTAATTGATTATTCCTGTTGTGGTTCATGTTAACAGAGGAGCAGGAAGAGCGATCAGTTATAAATAATTTTGGTCTTAACCAGTGGTGAAAGTAAGCCGGTACTGCATATGCAGGAGGCAAGGGGGGAGAGTGGCTGCCGTATAAATTTCATTTCCTTCATTCAGAACCAGTCATGGCTGCACGCTGGATCAGAAAACAGTTCTGTTAACCAGATGCAGTCCAAATACCACCTAGTCTGTATGAATTTTAAACTTTATTAATTCTGCGTTTTTTTAACTCCCAGCTCACCGCCGCAAACCGGTATCATTAAACTATGCTAGTATGAGACTGGCCCAAATCCGCGCAACGGATTTGGCCAGTGTCTTTTAACACAACAGGGCAATTCAATTGCATTTTACTGGTAACAGCCATGTAGGTGTGGTATCAATACCAGATTTGTCTGTATTCCCTTATCTGCTCTCGATTTGGGCCAAATGTTCCACTGATCCTCTGATACTGTTGCAGAATTGTACCGAATAAGGAGTCAGGCCACTTTCACACTGCAGGCCTAGCTAATGTGAGCTGAACTTTGGCCAAATCTGCATCTCCTGTACTTTCTGATACATTGAAAGATCTATATATCTATTTGTCTGGTCAGCGTGGAGACTAAGATGAGAAACCTGTTGCTGTGAAAGTGAATGGTTGTTATAAGTGCATGGAGCTGAAAAGAAGAAAAACATCTGCTGCTGGATCAATGGTAAAACGTGAGCCTCTGTGCTTCAAGTAACGGAACTGAGGGCAAAATGTCGAACCATAAAGGCTTGATGAAATTCAGCCTCATTCACCAATGAGTTTATCGATCTACAGTGATAAACCCATAGATTAATGATAATCGGGTGTTTTCATTGTTGGACGTGAATCTGATGATTCATATTGTGCATTTTGTAATCAGTCAAGAAAAAAAGATTTTGTTCCGCTGTTTTTGAAGAACTTGTGCTTGCAAAAAACAACCATATTTCCCCCATTTAAAAAAATATTTTTAATTCAACATTATTTGATCTAAAAACTAGTAATTCAAAACAGAATAAAAAGTTAAAGCTGGCAAAATGTGAAATGCAGATGCACAGAAACTAAAAACTTCAAATGACATCTCAAACTGTTTTAAGAGAACATTAAATAAGTGAAATGGCCTTCATGTTATGTAAAACTACTGGAATCTAGAGATTTTGCAACAGAGTGCAGTTACCCATCTTTCCATCTTCTAGCTCACTTATCTCTCATGGCCCGGGGTCACAAGGGATACTGGTGCCTAGCTCCAGGGTTCAATGGGCGAGAGGCAGGGTACACCCTGGACGGGTCAAAGTGCGTTTACCTCTTTTGAAATCTGTTTTTCAGATAAAAACTGATGTGCCAACCTGGGCAAATGAGAGGGAGAGTACAGATTAATCAGGTCTGACAGATCCTGGAAACCCATGCCATGAAAACATTAAGAAACAGAATTTTAAAATCTATCTGAATGGGAGCCAGTAGCCAATTAATTGTTGCTTAAACTGGAGAAATGTGGTCTCATTTTCTGATAAGTTCAAAGAAGAGCAGCAGCATTTTGGACCAGCTGCAGTCAAGTCACTAGAATTTTGTAAAGCCCAGAGTGATGTGCAGTAATCTAACCAAGTTATAATTAACGCATAGATTAAAATCTTCTTTCAGCTGCCTCAGTTTGAAAAAGATAGATTTAACCACAGATTTTAATTGTGCATCAAAGTTAAGATTATTCTCAAGTCTTACACTCAGGTCTGTAGCAGTATGTGTCAGATATTTACTTTAAGTCCCAGATCAACACTGATGTTAGAGACATCAAGGCTGCCAAACAATATAAACTTTTGAGAAGTTTATTTTTAGACCAACTATTCTCCTTTTTAGTGTCATAAAATCTGACTGTGTTCTGCCTAAAAAAGAAAGCTAAACAATGGTTTCTCATAACTGACTCTTGAGGAATAGGGTAAAGAGTGAAAAGAAAGAGGCCAAGAATGGAGCCTTGAGGCACTCTGCATGAGTTGTACACTTTTAATAAAATAAAAACAGCAGTTCTCCGTTCTTTAAAGTAGTGTAATAATACTGTCAACTTATAACTAATTAATCAGTATTATTTAAATAGCTACCTTTTTATTTATGTTATAACCTACTAAATGATCCACAATGTGTTAACACTTCTCTTTCACTTTTTAACAAAAGTAATGCATGACTACTTCCATGTCGGGTTGGACAAAAATGATATGGGGCTGACTGAACCCTCTCAAGGGTCCAGTCAGCCCCCCCCCCCGCCCCCCCCAGAAACTTAACATAATCTCACTCCTAACTTTTGATAAGACTAGAGGTATGCTTAAGTCCCCAAACAGGTTAGTTTTACTGTCTTGTAACAACATAAATATCTGATTAATATCAGATATTATTTGGTGAGTTTGATGGGTACACAACTCTGCTTATTATGCAGTTATTGCAAACAGGCCATGTTGCAAATACTGATACTGTAGTTGTCGAGTCTTCAAAAGTCACATATACTAGAAAATATTGTGTGTATCTTAGGGTCTCACAATTCACTTAGACATGAAATAACTGTGTGAGGGGTTTTTGTGCTCAAAAGTCACATAAACCTGATAATGTTCCCATAAGTGACATAAAAATCAGGTTTGACCAAAATGTTGCTCTAGCTAAAATCTCAATAGATGAATGTTTTCGTGGAAGCTTGGGTCAAAAACTGTTTGATTTTCAGGCTTCTAGAACCTTCGGAAAGGCATGTACCCATTTGTCCCATGCTTGTCAAACGTCCTGGTATTTCACAAAAACACGTATGTGTGTGTGTGTGTGTGTGTGTGTGTGTGTGTGTGTGTGTGTGTGTGTGTGTGCTCAGTTTGTCCGAGAGCAAACTATCAGGTTTCATCTTAGCAGAGAAAAGTATTTGGAGCACCAAATTTTACTCATTAATTCTCTTACATTTTAAAGAATATAACAGACAAGAGAAGTAATTACAATGAGGCGACAACCCCGCTTGCTAGAGACCGAAGATTTTGCCACTTCTTCATTACATAGTTAAAACTCAGTCAGACTGGATGGAGAGCCTCATTAATTACCAAGTCTTGCCACAGTTTTCATTTAGTTCTGGACTTTGATTGGGCCACTCTAACTGATGAACATGTTTTTATGTAAAATATTCCATGTGGCTTTAACACAGTTTCTTCAAGGATTGCTCTGTGTTCAGTTCATTTAACCTTTTGAACCAGCATGATGCTGCCACCACCATGTCACCATTAACTCACAAAACAGAATATAAAGAATTGCGTACATGAGAAAGATTTATACATTCCTCATTTGCTGGCAAAACTTGACTTAAGGTGGTGAGAAGTCAATACTTTGCAAGGACTGTGTTTAATACACCGCTTTTCCTGCTGAATGTGTCAAGTTTAAAGAGGTGTGGCATTTATCACAAAACAATTGTCAATTTGCGCATTAGACTGAAACCTCCATGCATTTCTCTTACACACTTTTCATATATTTAATTAAATTTTTTTTTTTCACAAGTAAATGATTTTATCCAAAGTGACTTACGACCTGGTAAATCACACCACCGACAAGGGGCTGTTAATTGACCTGCTTGTTGTACCTTATCTGAGGAGCTTCGGCACAAAACACCGCATCATTTAACTGCATGTCATTGTTATGTTATGATCAATTCCAGGTTATCGCGTCGCTCCGGCGGTGACCTGTTTTTTTTATTCCGTTACTCTTTCTCTCCTATCTATAAATCAATAGAAACCATCAGCGTGTGTGTTTATAAATGACGACAGCTCAAACCAAGGTGATAAATGCACGCTTTGGTTCGACAATAATATCTGTTTTCGTTTGACAGATGTGCAGAAATAAACTCTTGACCCTAGCTTTTTTTTTTTTTTTCTCACACGTTTGTTGTCACACTTTAAGCACTGTGAGGAACTGCCTTAATACCGAGTTCTGCGGAAAAAAAAAAGCATTCAAAGTTTGAACGAGCAGAAAAAGAAAGTCATAAGAGCCGTGATGAACACCCGGAGGTAGAGATTGGATGGAGATGTAGGGCATCGACCGGCCCTTGAGCTTCAACACAACACATAAAAACTCAGTGGTGGCAATTGTTCAGCTGAGGGGAGAAGGAGGGGGGGGGGGGTGTTAACAAGATAAAAACCCAAAAAGATAGAGAGAGGAGGAGGCTTTGCTGGGCAATTCAATGAAAGAAAGATGGATCAGGGTTTTACCAGCAGGAACGGGGATACAAAGTCATAGAAAGAACACAGATGTGACCATAAACATAAGAAACAACCACTGTTATTGAACTGTCACCTTGGCGGTAAACCCAGCAACACAAACTGTAAGTCTGTGCAGGAGAAAAATCAAAATAAAACTCATTACGGGTCCCATTCAAACCCGCACCACTGACGTTCTGCGCCACTAAAAAGAAAAACAGCGGAACGGAGGAATCCATTCGCGACGTGTGACCTACTGCTTAAACAAACCTAACAAACTTTGACTTGTGGATGGTGTTTCTTTCCACTCTCTCTTATCTTCCATGGCATGGCCATGCTGCGTTTCTGGCATCTACCGTGTAGCACACAGGGATATAATTTAGATGGTGCAGAAACGATTGCTGCCCTTGACGTTTTTAGCAGAGCCACAATATTTTAACTGTGCGCTAAAAAATGCTGAAGAATTGTACATTTTTCAGACACAACGTAAAACCCTGTTTCCTTATCTTTATATGTGCATTGCATTCCCTAGCTCGTAACTTTATTCTTTATAGTTCTGATGTCCACACATGACTAACCGTGACCCCGAACATGTTCCTAACCCTTTTTCTGAGATGGCCTTTTACGGCTTAAATTTCTTTGTTCCCAAATTTCTAATTCAGTTTATACAAACCGATAAATATATATTTAGCTGTATGCCGGGATGAAGTAAATGTAAACTGTGCCATAGCTGGAAAAAGGTCTGCTGTCACATTTTATACAAAGGCTACCAAAAGAACAAAACATCTGAATGTAGAATAACACAAACAATTCAAATTAAATTAAAATTGGGAACATAAAAAGAAAATATTGACCCCGAACATGTTCCTAACCCAACGCTAACCCTTTTTTTTTTTTTTTAATCAACCCGCATCCGGCTCTCACAAGTCCCCTGAAGTCGGTGCCATCTCAGGTCCTGGTTCCCGTCACGACACAAACACACGCAAACACATAAGGATGTGAATGCAGGAAAACACACACCGATACTGTGTATAGGATTTTAGGAAAAAGGCAAGTGTGAGCAGAATGTTTGACTTGTTGAAAGGCGAGGGAGTTCACAATCACCTGTGCGCGTGAACTCCACTGGGCGTGTGTATTTTCAGTGAATGCCAACAGCCTCATAAATTCATCTTTTGTGTTTTTAAACTGACGTAAGCTTTTGGTTTGTGTGTGTGTGTGTGTGTGTGTGTGTGTGTGTGTGTGTTTGTGTGTGTGTGTAACCTTTCAGCTTCAGGCCGGTAATTGCAGTGCTGCTGGAAAAATCATTTCTCCGTACAGGTGCAATAAGGGAGAAATGAATCAGAGCAGCAATAAGTGTTTTTTAGCGCCCAGACACACACACACGCACACACACATTTACTGCACACGCTGATCCCTCCACCCTGCGTTTGACACATGCCAATGCCGTTAGGGTCATCGTGAGTCTTGGTCACACACAAAAAGTCCCGCTGAGGTGTACATGCTCACGGACGTTAATAAAAACAGCATTTTGTTCATAAAGTCTACTTCCGTGGTTATGTTGTGATGAATGGGGCTCAGGTGAAGTCAATGAGATAGCACATCACCATTATTCAGTCCACACACACACACATACACACACACACACACACCGAATGTGGTTCATAACTTACGGCCTTTGCATGTGCAGAAGCTGAGATACACACACACACACACACATTTGTGCACAGAGTCAATGAGACCACAGTGACCATAATTTACTGTAGAGATACATGCCCTCTGTGCATTATCCCTGAAGCAATGCTGCTGCTTTAAGTTTGTGTTCTAATGTGTGTGTTACAAAACATGATAAAAACCTGTGCTTCCCAGGCAATATGTCAGCATTTCACATTTTATAATATAGAGTCTTTGTTCATAAATCCATGTATTGCACATATAATTTTTAGCTTTGACGCATACAGCCTCCTAATATCATGCAGAAAAACGAGGTAAATTGTCAGCTAAGATAACAAATATACAAATATACATGCAAAACGGTACATTTGGATGTAAACACACCAACACCATGGTGAAACATGGTGGTGGCAGAATTACGCTATGCAGATGCTATTTTTTAGGAGGAGGTGGGAGCTCTTCAAAATTAATATTGAGATAGATGGAGTTAAATACAAGGCAATCCTGGAGACATCTATTAGAAGCTGCAAGATGAGGACAATGGCCCCAAATATGACAATGCTACAATGGAATAGACTAGATTAAAGCATTTTTAGGTGTTAGAATGACTCATTAAACGTTTTGACCTGAATCAAATCAAGAATCTATCCCAGGACATGAAAGTTAATGTTCTCCATCTAATACGGCTGACCTTGAGCTACTCTGTAAAGAAGAATGGGCAAAAATGTCTTCCTTTAGGTGTAGGAAGCTGGTGGAGAGACTTGCAGCTCTAATTACAGTGGGGGCTGAATACAAATTAAATTCAGGCGTTTCGTATTTTTATTTAGAAATTAAAACAATGATTTTTTTTTCCCCTTTCTTGAAAATAATGCACTACCTTTTTTGGTCTATCATATAAAATAGTTTTAGTAATCAAAGAGCTTGTGGTTGAAATATGATAAAATGTGAAAAAGTAAAAATGTTTGCAAACCCCTGCGTGGGACAGTTTAATAGATCCCCTAAAGGCTTTGTTTAGTTGTGAATGGCATTTCCTTTGGGATAAGGTTTTAAATTAACCTGTCTGGTTTTAAATTAAAGTTTTTTTTTTAAACTTTGAGCAATGATGAAATCCACTACAGCTGATACACCACGGGACTAATGAAAGAGCTTCTTATCAATTATGTGATGCCGAATGAAACAGAATTCCTTATTATCCATAAAATAGCTGTTTTCTAATCTACCAATGATTCGTGTTTTTTGCCACATCAAATGTTACAGAAATGTATCATCGTCAAATGCTAAACAGTGTAAGACGTTATTTTAAAAATAATATGTCAAACTTGTAAGGTCACTGCAATTAATTTAGGTTTGTTTACCTCCAGTGCTATATTCTTCCAGGTAAATGGCAAAGAAAATGAAAGAGATTTAGAAAGCATCAATGTTATATATTTATATATAGGCTATATATATATATATATATATATATATATATATATATATATATATATATATATATATATATATATATATATATATATATTGCAGAAAAGGTCAAACCTATTCATAATTTTAAAATGGGAAAAGCTTGAAACAAATTTATATTCTTACCCATTTGTAGATAAGTTACCTACTTTACTTTAGTTCATTATCCTACATAAATCATTAATTTATTCAAATATATAGAAAAATAAGCGCCTTACGTTCTTATGTTTCTGGGTTTGGTGAAAGAGGAAACTGATTAAAATCTTCTGAAACTACATTAACGTCCTTTAAACCAAACTGTTTTACATAAAGAGACAGAGAGCCCAATATTTCTCTGCTGAGGGCCTCCATCAAACCGTGTAAGCTGAAATGAACCAATAAATAGATATATGTGAAAACATCCAGTGATCATGAAATAAATGCATGCAACACACTTATTGTAGTTCAGTTTGAATATTACCAGAGAATATATGGGTATCTGTATGTGCAGCATCCACTGATTATTTGCTTAAATTCTGGAGTACTTTATTGATCCAGTGAGAAATCTCATTTCTGGGTCTCATGGCACGGTAGACCTGACTTAATTACAAAATAGCACTTAAACAAATGCATCACCCCCGCAAGTTCCACATCACAATAAACATGCATATAACCCCCATGCCATGCATAAATCTTTCTCCCAATGCTAAAAAAAAAAAAAACATTCAGGGGAACGCTTGCAGGACTTCTCTTGTTGTTTGTTCTAATGTAGCTACATTAGAAGCGTCCGTCAGGGAAAACAAAGTTTAACACAGAAAGCAAGGTCATGCTGCTTCACCCAGCAGCTCTGGTATACTTGTAACTTGATTTGTTTATTTTAATTATTTATTTATTTTTTGTTATTTATGTTTTGCTGTTGCTAAGCTCTTAACTTCCCACGGAGAATGATACCACACTCCGTGATGCAGAGGTGAAGTGTAGCCGAGTCGGTCCGGGCCAAAGGTCCAGAAACGGAGGCAGTTAATCATGCTTCTGCACTGGCGTGTCTTCATTTTCCACCACTTATTAAGCCTCTCTGGCAGTTTATGCCTTTTTAGAGGATAAACTTTATTGCCTCTGTAGGGAAATACTTGTTCAAATGCAATAAAAAGGGAGACACAATGAATTATACAGCAATTTAAACCAACTCATCACTCCCAGTCGTGTAAGACTCACATGATCAGGCCAATGCATGCGCTGAAAGACACACACACACACACACACACACACACACACACACACAATGAAGAAAGTAAACCTAAAAACACCTCAAAGGCTGCGAAAGCAAATCTCTAGCACAGTCTCCACCAACTCTCCTTTTGAATTTTTCTGTGATATCCCTCCATGCCTGCACTCCATTTCTACACTGTCGCCTCGCCACCTCAAGACAAGACCCAACTAGTCGTCTTCCTTCTAAGTTGTTGGCTTTGATATGAACTGCGCTGCTGCATCCTCAACTGCAAATCCCTTCGGAAATAAGTCTCAACCAAATGCACAGGACTGAAAAATGATAAGTCCTTAATAATGATTAATGAGGGGTTAAAATGGCACTAAAATGCATATTAATATTATGCAGCTGATAATAGTTTCTTTGTCTTCTTAAAAGGAAAGTTTATTTTTTTTAATCAATACGAACTTTAAAAACATTATTCACTATTTGGTTAATTTAAAAAAACACAATTTTATTTCCATTAAAAAAAAAACGAGATATATTTTTACTGACATTTTTGTATAAAATTGCCGTTTTGCTCATGACTACGCAGCATGTACATCCACAACGGCCAGTTTAACATGTCACGATTTCCGTTGGTCTATAGTAAAAATTATGCTTCCTGATAGACCTCTCCATTATGCAGTCATTGCTCTCTCCTGTTGAACCGCACAAACGCACCACACTGCAGCACCTCTGTGTTCTCTTTTTTTTTCTGAACGCTTGCCGCTGTTTAGAAACGAGAGATTGTGACAAGCAACACAACAATGCAGTTGCTCTTTACCATGCTGGCTCCAACAGCATTGATTGATTTAACTGCTTTCTTTTCCAGCCTGAAAGAAACAACAACAACATTTCCCTCCAGTTTCTATGCTGTTGTAAAAGTAAAAAAAAGAAAAAGAAAAAAAAAGTACTTTGTCAGTTCTGGTGTTTTGATGTATAAATGGTCCCACTCTTTGCCAAATCTTAAATGAATAAAGGAAATGTTAAATCGTGTGCAAACCTAAACATTACAGATATGTAGAATTAATAATGTGTAGAAACATAAATGAGGCAAAAATTTAAAACTGTAATTACACCTAAAAACCCTGGATACTAATAAATAGAAACTTACCAAGATATGATTAAAAAAAATCCCATTTTTATTGTTAGAAGTGTAAAATAAAAAAAAAGGATGGACACAGCCGGAGCAGGCTTTATGGAAGGAGTTTATTATATTAACCAAAGGCACTATAGAAGATGAGCTGGAAGTGTAAAACTTGACTTTAAAGCTGAAAATCAAACCATTGGCCATTTCTAAGCCAACAGATGACAAGCCATTTAATGGTTCGCTTCTGGATTAAAAAAAATAAATAAACGGCTAATCTTGTTTTTTTCCCCCCATAATTGACATTAGGTAGAAGAACAAGAAAATCATGTTCAAATCTAGTTTTCCACTTCCCTCTAGCCTTTTTGTTTGTCTTTTCCCAGTTATTTGAAGGTGTAAGGAAGGAAGTTTGCCCTCTTTGCACATGCTTCTGTTCTTCCCTCTGACTTGCTCTTCCCGGAGAAGCCTGTCCGTTCAAACTTGGCTCCCATCAGTACCGAAAAAACACACAAACACTCACCATACGTCATTGGAGGGGGAAACAAATTATTCTAGGGACGGCAGAAGTGTTTTGTTTGGTTCAACCTTGTTTGTTTTTTATTCCCCTCTTTTTCACTCTCTTTGCCTCCCTCCACTCCTCTCGCTCTCCAACAGATGGGGCGTTTTAATGAAAGCAGTCTTGCCTGTTCCCATCTGTGTGAGAAATGAATTTCACCATTTTTTTCAAATGAGAGGATTTACTATGAGGCAAGCATGAAACCAGGAAACCCCTGCACCAAGTTTTATTTCTTTCTCTTTTCTTTTTTCCTCTGACCCACTTACTCTTGTATTCATTAGACTTTCATTGGGTTTGTTTCTCTGTAACTCTGTGTCAATCCTATTTTCTGTTTCCTTTAGCACCACGCCTCTGTCTGAGCTATCTCAAAATCTCTGATCTTGGTTAAATGACATTTGGCTGGTTATAAGAAGATTTATTAATATTATAAGGCTAAAACATCTTAAGACACATTTAAAAAACACATTTCTCAAAACAGATAAGTTAAATTAATTTTATCTTTTCTAAGCAACAATATGTGATGCTTTAATTTACCTGTTGAGTTGTTCATATTTAGGTCTTCTAGACCTTGTTTATGAGGGCTTCTTTAAAAAAGATGTCCTGATTGTTTGTCATATTAAAGATACTTGAATCTACAGGGTTTATGAAAGGTAGACTATCTTCCAACAATATACGGTGAATATGAGTCTGGAAGGTCTCCGTCTTAAGGTGCGTCCACTTTTGCTTCCGAACGCAGACCGATGCTATCAGTTTTTATTCCTTGTTGAATGAAAACTGCTGCATCTCCGTCGCAGTCTTTCATCCGAAGTCACAGCCATCTAGTTCCTGGTTGGTGGTCACGCCGGGAAAAGACACAATAATTCAGCTTTTTCAACTCCAGCAATCAACTTCACATCCATCTCAGGTATATATTTATATATATATATATTTTTATATATATATATATATATATATATATATATATATATATATATATATATATATATATATATATATATGGAGTTTGGTTTGGCGTGTTCATCAATCTGACTTGCAACATCTTGGGTTGGATGGGGGTGGAGGGTGCTGAGTGTTTAATTAAAAGGGAGTTATGGGGAGGGGAGTGGGGTTGTGTTCCCAAGAAACTGTATGATGTATGATTCTTATGTAAAATTGTAGGATGTTTCCCTCTTGTTCTTTTTCTAAAAAACAAATAAATACTTAAATCTGTCATTTATGTTAATTAAAACATCCTGTAGTATCTGCTTTGACGCGTACATGAACTTGAGTGAACACTCATTCTTAATCCACAGGGTTAATATAAAGTTAGTCCTTTGCAGCTATGACAGCTTCAATTGTTCTACGTAGGCTTTCCACAAGGTTTAAGAGTAGTTTCTGGGAATTTCTGACAATTATTCCAGCAGATGCTGGCAACCTCTGCACACTATGCAGTGTAAAATCCCAAGCATCCACTTGTGATTTCACTTTGCATACCAACTCATATCTGAGTTGCTCTTGTTCCCAATCCCTTCCACTTTGTAACAATACCACTAGTTTACTGTGGGAAATTAAGTAGCCAGAAAATTTCTTGAGAGGAACGCATACTTTGACAAATGTTTTTAAAAGCTGTCCCAATGCCAAGGGACTGGATATTATGCTCATGGCCTAAATTAAATTCAATGATTTGGAAAGGAAAGAGAAAACTTTATGCAATATTTGATAGTTATTAGGGTCCAATCTTGTGAACAACCAACTAGGACCAAACATACATTAAAATCAACACACTACCATTATAAAAATTATCATTATTTTACCTTAAATGTATAGGCTTTGACAAGACATGGCCTTAATTACATTTTATTTGATTCAACTCAAAACACATTATCTCACGGTATTTTACAACATCAATTCAATCAAATTATCCTGACAGATTGGTTAAAAAGTTTTCCAGTCATTGACATGCAGCCTTCACTCTTCCTGAAAGAACATGTAGCCACAGTGGACAGTCGCCTGCATTGTTTCATTGACCTAAAACCTACAACTTACTATTTAAAAAAAAAATGCTACAGGGTTTATTTTGCTGCTTATGCACTTTATGGTTTGGTGAGTTATTTGGATGCTCTGAGGCCATAAATTCTAAAATATTTTGTAGCTTCATTTCTTGAAATGGATTTTTCTTCAAAATCACAACCTCTAATTAGCACAGAAAACAAAACTCTTGGACACAGTAAAACCTGTGTAACAACCACATTCCTATTTAGAACTATGCAGCAGTAAAGTGTGTTAAAAACAATAATATAAGGCACCCACAACAACTTTAGAAATATTTACTGACATGCTAATGAAGCCAAAATCTCCTTGCAGATATAGATCTAAAAAAAGGTTGTTAGCTTCAAAATCTTCAAAAAGTTGCAGCAAAAACAAATCTCAAATTGCAAAGCAGAACTAGTTGCAACATGATTGTTTTCTTACAATATGTCTTTTGTCAGACGCCTGGAACCATGATCTTGTGCTTGAGTACATATTTTTGACAAATTATTTTCCATCTAAATAGCATCAATTTTGTAGTTAAATCTGATGACAAAAAAAATATTTGTCCCACTAAAATTCAACCATGATCAACACTTATTCCTGTTCTGGGACAGTTACACTCACTCCAAACATCTTGCTACTGTGCTGCTGTCAATGAACTACATTAATTTGAAACTTAAACTGAACGAATAAGTCTAAACTATAAAAACAAGGCGTAAGGTTTATTAATATAGCACTTTTCAGCAATAAGACAGTCAACGTGCTGTACACGAACAGAAAAAACATATAGACATCCATAGGAAAAACAAAGGACATTAACAAACTCACAGGAGATGTATCACTAAAAATGTTTTAGTGTGAGTGTGTATGTTTGTGTTGGTCTGTGAACTGTCCCAGATTCCACTTGCAGCCATTAGACTTTGATAGTGATGGAACGTTATCAGGCAGTTCATTGGCTCTGTTCAAGGTCACAGATGTCAGATGTCACAGGGCGTCTTGTTTACAAACTGCCAGGAGACAATTAGATTGCAGGGGAGCCAGTTTGACTAATAGCATTTGTTTTGGGCAGGTAAACTCTTGTTTTTCTGTCTGCCTTAAAATCTCGCTGGTTCTTCTCAATGGCAATTTCAACTAGTCAAAATTGTTGTCATTCTGCCAGGGTCCAGCTTCCAGCTTTCTCCAAGTTCGTTCCCATCCTGCCAGCAAGTTCAGAAACAACAGGTGGCCTGCAGTTCTGCTTACACAGCATTTCAGTCTGAGTAGTGGACATATCCCTCACATAGCTCAGGCAGCCTTAACATGGGCCAAAACAGCTGCTGATGTTTTTACAATTTCTCAATACTCCAGGTAAACCGCCAGCTGCAAAAATCAGAAATCCTGTTATCATAAATCCAAATCTGAACAGATTTTTAACATTCTCGACTGACAAAATGGACTGGACACACGATCCTCCTCCCACCGTGTGTCCAACTGCACATGTCACCTCAGGCACAGGGGCTTTCCTTCGCCTAGTCTTCTCGTTGAGAAAATTGTATCAATTGTGTTGAAAGTCCAGCTGACCAGATCCATAATTTATAGTTTGGAATATATGTAAAAAGAGGCTCCAAAAACATTGATAGAAGCAAGCAAGGAAGTGGGGGAGGATGAGGGGAAGAGGAGAGAAAATGTGTCCGCCTTCACCGATAAGCAGAAAGAAAAAAAAGTCACAAGTGGTTCGGATTGATCCAAAAGAATGCTTAAGAATAAATGTTGTAGAGGAGTATTGGTGAAGCTGGAAAAAAAAAAATCCAAGTTCCACACCAGGCAACTTTGGGACAGAATTTCAAGCATGCAAAGATGGAGGACATCGTCAAGTCCATCAACAAAACAATGTCCTCCTATTGATACTGAGACTGTAGCTGTCACATTGCAGGATGTAATTTCCTTTGCTAAATGGAGTGGACTTGGAAATAACCGAAGTGCAGTGACAATGACACTCAAGTCAGATCAGAGGACAGCTACTGTTCCTCTCCTCCTGTGCACTGAAGGTCAAAGCTTAGTTTGGCTCCACCTAACTCCATGAGATGGCCTTTTCACAGATGAAATAATCAAAACAAAGCACAAAACTTATACGATTGATGGGCATTTCAGTCACTAAGTGTCAATGTCTCTACCTGTGAGCTCTGGTGTTCAGTCACTGCCTTCAGCCTAACTTCCATGAGCTTTAGAGTTGTAACAGGGTTGTGGAGTAGTTTCTAAACCATAGAACCTCCCTCAAACGATGAGGAAAGCAGTCAGCTAATCACAGAAAAGGTTATTCAGGACTGCATTCACAGAATCTGTACTTTGAGCACTTCTCCTAACAGCACAGATTCACAACGTCTCAAAGAGACTGGAGAAAGAAATGTTGACTCTATGGTGATTGACTCTATGGTGGATTGTTTCATCTATCAGAAACATACAGTGTATGCTGTCTTTAAATAAGAGACTGTATGCATCCCTATTTGCTAGTACACGTGCATTTGTGGCTGTGAAACAATGTGTGTGTGCCCCCGTTTTTAACTGGATCTAGTTTTCGCCACCACATGTGAGCCTGGCCGTATGTGTTTTCTTAGGTGTGTGTTCAGGAAGGTAGCTGTCAGACTTGATGACTAACGTCACCTAAATTTCACATTCATGCACGCGCACACACACACACACACACACACACATGCACTCATGTACATTGACAGGTTAAAGCAGTTATCTACTCAGAAAACAGAGAACTCATTCAGACACACTGCACCTGCTTTTGAAACGGCTTAACAAGCAATTACCGTGGCAGAGAGAAACCCACACTGGAGGACACACTCTCACAAAAGCAGCAAAACTCTCTTCCAGGCAGACTATTGGGAAGCAGCCAGGATAGTTACTGATATTACTAGCAAAGTGAAATAGAGACGCAGAGAGTGTGGAATAGAGAGAGGATTAAATAGTCAAAGAAATTGTTCCTAAACATCTCATTTTAACCGAGAGGCTGTGCTCTGGTAGTTCACCTTCGTGTGTGTGTGTGTGTGTGTGTGTGTGTAGGACGGAAATAGATGATGCATCAGTTATTTACCCGTTGAAGCAGGAATTAAAATTTGCAAATCCTGGAGTGTTACACCAGGATCAAATAGGCCATGCTTAGCTGCACTCAGATATGATTAATCATAAATATACATGAGTCAAGGCTGCAGTTGATCAGTAAGGATGGATGGATGGATCCACAGACAGACTCATAGATAGATAGATAGATAGATAGATAGATAGATAGATAGATAGATAGATAGATAGATAGATAGATAGATAGATAGATAGATAGATAGATAGATAGATAAAATATGCAAGTCCGCATCTTTCCATTGGCCTTCATCAGCATTGACGCTTAGGCCTACATGCCGTGAAAAACATGCAAATAATTGCCGCTCTAAAAAAAATTTAATGAGGTTTCAGCAAAGAATTAATTAGATCTCAGGAGTTCTTCTGAGATTCCACAAAACCTATCTGCTGTCAAACTGTGTGAAGTGTGATTATGTGTAGATTTGCATGTTAGTACCTCTAAGGAACATTAACATTCCTGTTGGTTGCTTCAGGCCCTGTTCTGGCTTATTTGGTAAATTAATAACCGTTGTGAAGGTTCTTGGTGTCAAAACAAATTGTAAGAAAATTTAGACTCAATGACGATTAAGGTTTTTTTGTGCTTAAACCGCTCACTTTCAAGTAAATTGAAAATGCACTTGCTGGACTCTTACAGGTAAAAGCAATTTTCTCTCCCATTCATTATCACTCTACACTGTTACACTCAAAAGAAGCATTGTAAAGTGTTGCCAGTATGCCTTTTATCCGTATTTTTTATAAGCTAAGATTATAAAAAAAAAAGCATTTAAAATAGTCTAAATCGGTTCTGTGAGTGAACAACAGCCTTATGTCAGACTAGTTGTTCTATTGTAACGGTACTGGTGAATCAGACTCAACTTTATTTGGCAATTATGTGCACACATACAAAGAATAAGACTTTTTAAAACTATATAAAAAGTATATAAAAATTATAAATACTGTCAGGAACCCCAGAGTGTGGACCTGAAATTCCATTTGGAGCAGAAACCTGGTGACATTCAGAGAACCTCTGCAAGTTGCAGGTGGTTCTGATCACACAGGTGAACCACCTGATCCACCTCTTGTCTATTTGCAAACGTTTCCCTGTACTGTCCATGTGCAGATGGACAGTAGTGCCATCTGCACATGTCAGGAGTTTCTTAGACGGGTCTGTTGAGGTGCAGTCATTTGTGTACAGGGAAAAGAAGAGCGGGGAGAGAACATACACCTGAGGGTGCCGGTGCAGATGGTTCTTGAGCAGAAGAAGATGATACCCAGCTTCAGCTTCTGCTGGTGGTCAGTCAGAAGGCTGGTAATCCACTGACAGGGAGCAGCACTGTGAGCTGAATGAGTCTTTAGTGGAGAATACCTGGGTTAATGGTGTTGAAGGTTGACCTGCTGTCCACAACCAGGATCTCGGAGTACTACCCAGGGTGGTCATGGTGGTGAAAGATAAAATGTAGTCCCAAACTTAAGGCATTATCTGATTACCTGTTTGCCCGGCGAGCCAACTACAGGGTTTCCAGCATGGGACCTCTGATGTCCTTCAGATGCTTCAACACTACTCATTCAAAGGATCTCACTTCAATAGATGTCAGGACCTGTTAACATCTGAGTAAAGATGGAGGCCGGTTATCAGTGTAGGTTCTCAGAAATGAGAAGCGGACATGGTCAGATCCTGGAGCTTTCGAGGTCTTTTTACACTGAAGGTAGGAGCCTATTAACGTGTTCTTCAGAGATCTTATATCCAGGTATGGGGATCAGGGTTTGGTGCATGTTGAGCTTTTTGTGTCAGAGTGAGATGTGTACGAAGTTGGTGGGAAGTATGAATAGTTGCTTTTCAAATCTGCAGCAGAAACTGTTAAGGTCATCTGTAAGACAAGGATTGTG
>NW_023397374.1:0-36536 GCF_011125445.2 Fundulus heteroclitus | reverse complement strand
TCTCCCTTGTGGCTTCTAGCCACGCTTTTAGAGGGCTCT
Organism: Fundulus heteroclitus; assembly: GCF_011125445.2. Taxonomy (NCBI): domain Eukaryota; kingdom Metazoa; phylum Chordata; class Actinopteri; order Cyprinodontiformes; family Fundulidae; genus Fundulus; species Fundulus heteroclitus. The sequence goes on along the minus strand of NW_023397374.1, from coordinate 36,497 downwards.
GCGATTGCGTGAAGATGTCAAGCGGAAAACACAGGGCGATTATAAAACTCTATCAGGCAGGCTGAGAGTGGCTCCCTCCCTGACGTTGCTGTGGAGTCACATCAGGTCTTCAGAAAAACACTCTGTTTTTCCACTTTTTACCAACATCAATTTACCACACAGGACCCAATCAGAGCTTCAAAGTTCAAAACATTTCAAAGCCAAGTTCAACTTACTTTACGAGAAAAAAAAGAATGAAATTAGTTGTTTTTGAAAGGTCCTCTTCAGGGGCTAGTGTAGAAAACATATCTTGTAATTTAGGTCATCAAGTATATTGGCTGGAGCCAATGTGAATAATGAAATATTGAGTCTAGAAAAGTTTTATTTCAGTTAATACAAAGTTTTAATTTGCTATCGGCAACCTTCTTAGCTACACCTTGCTAGTACCAGTTTGGCTTCAGAACTGCCTTAAAATTAACAGGGAATCCATTCAACAAAGTGATGGAACATTCCTCAGTGGTACAGATCAACATGGTAGCATCTCACAGTTACTGCAGATTTGTTGACAGAACATAGATGATACAAATCAGGTTCTACCACATCCTGAAGGTGGTCTAACAGGTTGAGACCGTGGAAACGTGGTGATTGTGGAGACGTGGTGACTGTGGAAGATGGTAGAGCTTGGGGATAACAAAAAATTTTCATCACAGAAATGTCTCTGACATTGTTTCTTTGATGAAAACAGTTAAAATTATACACTCATTTAAAGTCTAAAAACGTTTTAACATACATTCACGCCAATAGATTGAAAGAAGGAAACTGCATTTTTTTTACTTCATAGTCATGTTTGAGATGACCTGACCTTGGTGGCATGGTGCACCATCCTGCAGGAAGTGGCCATCAGATGATGGCCCACTGGTCATAAGGGGATAGACATGGTCAGCATCAATACTCAGAGAGGTTGTGGTCTTTAAATGATGATTCACACCAAATTCTGACTCTACCATCTGAAGCAGCTGCAGCTGATGCTGAGACTGAGAGCAGGTAATGTTTTCCCACCCATCATTGTCCAATTTTGGTGACCCTGTGTGAATTGTATCCTCAGATTTCTGTTCTTATAGGTAACAGGAGCTGGCACCTGGTGGGGGGTCTTCTGCTGCTCTAGCCCATCTGTTTTAGTCCTTAACATGTTGGACATTCAGACGTGGTATTCTGTCTGCCTTGGTTCTTCCTGATGTGCTTACATTTTTGGCTAGAGGAGATCTATCATTGACTTACAGACAAGGGTTGCTTTTATGATGAGCGTGATGCTTAAACAAGGGGTTCCTAATTTAGTTACAAAGACTGCTCACATCTAAACCTAGAAAGTTGTAGAGATGAATTCTGTGCATACAAAAAACATAAATGTGTATTTAGACAGATTAATAAAGAACTGTGTACAATTATTTATGATAATTGTGATTCTGTTTGAAAAACATTATTTATAATCTGAAAATTATGCCACTTAGGATCCTAATCACCATACCTAATGCTACAAACTGGTGCAGATCTTCTACATGCATTTGCATATAAAAGAGTGAGTTGTTTTACGAATAAAAAGCCTTAACAATATTCAAAACTTGAAACTGAGATACTGCACTGAAGAAAATACAATATTGCATTTCCGTTTTCTTGTTTCAACTTGACCAAAATGTCCTGAATGGAGAAAATGTTGTGGAATAAATCAGCTTTGCATATTCAGAGCAGGGGGCATAAGGGTTCAGATAACCAAACCAATGCATCAGATTTTAACTGATGCTTTGTGCTTTTAAACAAAATACATTTCAAGGCTGTTTAATGTTTCGCACTGCTTTCAGTGGACAAACACAAGACAGATACAGATGTACACATAGAGTTGTGTGTTGGCTGCGGTTTCATGGTATCAACATTGCAGGACCAACAATGCTTCTGCCCAAGGTACTCTGGGTTCCTCTAGTCCAAAACATGTTGATAATTGGTCTCTCTAATTGCCTATAGCAAATTATATCAGTATATGTAAGCGTCTGAGTGACGGTGTGTCTCCCTGTCGCCCTGGCGACCTGTCCAGGGTATACCCCACCTCCTCACCCAATGACTGCTGGGTGGTAGCAAACACATGCACCAATTTTTAAAACCTTTTTCCCAACATGCCCCCCGCCCCTTGACTGTAAATAAATATAGTAATTTTGTCGAAAACTGGTTAAGCCTTCCAAAGGGGCCATTCATTTAACATGACCTATAAGAATGATTTGAGACCACAAGGCCTTTGCAGGTCCTTTAGTGCTCCCGAATATATGATAATTTCTATTCAAAATAGACAGATGTAGACATCTGCATGTATCACCACAAAAGGAGAAGTACATTAATGTTTATTTAAGGGGTATAATTCGTTAGGACCTCATGGACTACAAGTACACACTATGCGCTTCATCTCTTTTGATAAAACACCACAGACTTTCTTTTCTTTCAAAGAGCCAGCTTTCATACAAGAGTGTATTCACCACCCATTGCATCAAATACAGGCAAGTGTGAAGGCTGTATCTGCTTTTTGATATTAAGGGTCACAGGGTAGCTGGAGTATCATCTCCCTGAATGAAGTGTGCAATGAGTTACAACCAGTCAGGCCACCATATCACCGGGTTGCTGAGGACAAACACAGGTTAGACAGCTGTGGACTTCTCACCCTTAAACCCAAGTCAGAACTCCCCATAGTCAAGGGAAGTCAAGGCAAGTTTATTTGTAAAGCACATTTCAGTAACAAGACAATTCAAAGTCAAGTGAATTCAGTGAATTAGAACAGTTTAGGTAGAACATTAAAATTCAGTGGCAACTCCAAAGAAATGTTTTAACCTTTTTTTTACTTTTTACTTGTTAGGGAGTTTGTTCCAAATAAGTGGAGCATACAAAAATGCTGCTTTTCAATGTTTGGTTCTGGGTATTGTGATATTTTTATTTTTGGCCTAATCCTGCTTCGCTACTAAAGGCCCATTTTTACCCCAGTTTAAGATTTGACAATAAAATAAGGAATCATTGATCAGAGGTAGAACGTTGTAATATACATATTTAATTCTTAGAAATTAAATATGGAGACAGAGTACATACCATTACAAGATGTTCTCACCGCGGTGGATAAATCTGTCTGTCTGAAGTAAGTTTTACCAAGACATTCCTTTTATCAACTTTAAAAACTCCTCCTGCATGCTCAGAGGGAGGATGACTGACCCCCTCTCCTGCTGACCACCCCCTCAGGGCAATAAAACTCCATGTTTATCTTACGCTGGAGCAGGAAAGGACAGGCCCCACTCTGCTTTACTCAGTAACCCCAACTAAGATATATTTTTAATTCTCAACAGTATGCAGAGTGGGCTGGATCCAGAAGACCATAGTGGTCTGGAGGGTTGATACACTGATAGCAAGTCTGTGATGTATTTAGGTGCTAAGCCATTTAGGGGTTTATAAATGGTAAATGGCTTGTACTTGTATAGCGCTTTAACTAGTCTTGACGACCTCCAAAGTGCTTCACACTACAGTTCAGTCATTCACCCATTCACACCCTGACGGGGGTGAGCTATGTTAGTAGCTACAGCTGCCCTGGGGCAGGCTGACAGAGGCGAGGCTGCCATACATGGGCGCCACCAGGCCCTCTGACCACTGCCAGCAGACAATGCGGGTGAAGCGTCTTGCCCAAGGACACAACGACAGAGACAGTAAGTGCTTGGGATCGAACCGGCAACCCGCCAATTGCAAAACAAACTCCCTAACCTCTTTGCTACGTCATGTTAGGTATAGACTAACAGAAGGATTTTAAAGTCTATTCTCTGAGATACAGGGAGCCAGTGGAAGGACTTCAGAACTGGGGTGATGTATTCTGCTTTCTTGAACAGGAGGGAGCCCAAGATGGACCCTTGGCGAACCCCGCATGCAATCTTTGTGGTCTCTGATGTAAAGGATGTAATGTACCTCATTATCTGTTATATTTGACTCTCCTGGAACGCTTTTAAAACAATGTAATCCTTGTTCATTGCCTGTTTGTTTGTCAGTTCTTTGCCTTCATTATGTGTAATGTGAACCAGAGTGGCCAAGAGACATTTGCCATGGTAACACGTGGTGACAAACAAATACTTTTGACTTCGATTTTAAAATTACCTATTGAAGCAAAAAAGTCCCTGTCCTTTAAGTAGGATTTAAATCAGTTGAGTGCTGTACCAGAAATGCTGACCCAGTTTTCCAGGCACTTTTGTAGTTTATTTGGCTGAATTGGGACATTTGGTCAAGATAAGTTCTAGTTGGATACAGCTTTGATTCTGAAGTTGATATGGATGTACAGACTGCCCCTCTAATCTTTTGGATTTTCTCAGTAAAGAACTTAGTAAGTCTCTTGCGGGCCCTGGTGGAGTGGAGTTTGGAAGCCATGGACACAGCAGGATTTGTTAACCTGTTGACTGTGGCAAATAAGGCACAAGTATTATTAATGTTTTTTCTGATGATCTCAGAGAGCAAAGATTCCCTTGCAAATTTTCAGTTTTAAGTTATATCTTTAAAGTCTCTCTTTATAGATGTCATAGTGACATCTCCCTTTTTTCACTTATAACTGCTGGAGCAAACCCACAATAAAACCAGAAAACACCAACTGTCCTGCAGCCTGCCTGTTGTTGTTTTTTTTTGAGCTAGCGGTCTATGTTCCACCTTCTGTTCTGCTCCACTCAGAGTCAGTGCAGGTGAAGCTGCTCCACTAATTAGCCTAAGTCTTTCCACCTGGTTCTCTGCCTATTTATACCTGCCTCCCACTGCCAGTATCTGCCAGATCGTCGTCTTGCTATGTATGAGCTGCAGACCAGTGTTAGTGTGCACCGCCTGCTTGACCTGTTTGACTCAAGGGTGTCCAGGGTGAGTGTCCTGCACACACTGGCCACTCACCTGCCTACTCAACATTTTGGTTGAATCATATTTTGAAAGGTGTAAAATGTAGACAAATACAATTGATTTGACTTGTATTGTTAACAGTGTTCTGCCTGGCTACTGACTGCAACATTAGGAAGCCAGTGCCAGTAGCTTAAAACACGTTGTGTGTGACACCATCCTAAAACCTAGTGATGGTGAGATGAAGCCTCATGAGGCAGTGGACCACTTGAGCCAACTGGTTCGAGAAAGGGTTAATTTCTTGGAGCTTCATGTGCACACGACACCACCTACTGGCCAGGTGTATAATCACATCCAGCTGTATCTCAACACGTGTGATGCATTGATTTTTTGTCTATTATGGCTCTTGGGAATGACTTCACAAAAGATGTAGGACGAAATCATTTGTCTACATAAATTGTGTATACACATGTGTATAATAAAATATTGTTTGAATGTATTCTCTGTGTGTAATTATTCCCAAAATAGTAGTGTCATGTGATATGGCATGGTGTGTAATAATCAGACCTCTCAACTTTGATCAAAAGTTAAGAGTGAGATTATGCTAATTTTGGGGGGGGGGGGGGGGGGATTATGGTCAACAATTTCCCCTCAGCAGCAACACTGAAGCACACAGAGGTTCACGCTGCGTCTTTACGCACGATCCAGCTGCTGATGTCTCCCTCCTTTCAGCTCAATGCACTTCTAGACTGTTACAGTTTATAACCATTGTCATCACCTTTCACAGCGACAGGTTTCTCAGTCAGTCACCGCGCTGACCAGACAAATTTCTATTGCTCTCGTCAGTGCGGCGGTGCGGTGGGCGGATTTTACCCCCGTTGGTGCGCTGCGTGCGAGGGATAAACAGTGGGGAAAATGCATAACTAAATACTGTAAAGGGCTCCTATAAAGGGAACAGGGGTACTGACAGGTCTGAGAAGAAGCCCCTGATGTTACAAGATCTTTAAAATGACCCTTAAAAGTGCGCACCTGAATTAAAGCGCGAGGCAGAAGCCCACCGAAGCGCCACCGATTCTATGTTGTTAAAAACAAAAGAGCATGAAACACAGCTACTAACTCTCCTATTGACTTTAACTGGCACACGTTGCTACCGATGTGAGGGAATTAAACATAGTGATTCACGTTTTGAATGGTGAACGGTGATAAAAGCACCTGCTCCGAGGAAAAGGAGGGGGGGAGAGGAGCAAGCGCGGAGGCACAGAAATACGGTGCATGTAGTTAAAAAATGCAGAATTAAAAAAACGAAACTTATAAACAGACCAAGTGGCGTTTTAAACTGCATCTGGTTAGCAGAACTGTTTTTATGATCAGCGTGCAGCCATGACTGGTTCTGAATGAACCGGTCATCTGGAAAAATCTGAGCCACTTCCTGAAGCAGTCACGTGGTTCAGCCGGGCAGCGAGGCTTCGGACGTCATCGTTTTAGACTCCTCCCCTAAATGAAGCAAGCTTCGATACGCACTTTACGGAAACGCCCCCTCCATTACTCGACACACGCCTCGAAGCCTCGGCACATCACGTAACATCACTACTAAAACCTGAGTTCCAACTTTTGATGAAAAGTGGAGCACAACAGTTTGTTTATGAAACGTAAATTGACCAGGGGTCCGTTCTTCGTACGTTGCTTAAAACATCCGAGATCAAATGACACATCCAAGATGATTTCATCCGGCTAATCATGATCCGGCTAACTGGGTTCTTCTCACACACCTGTTGTTTATGATTAGTATGGCTGGATTGAGTTATCTGAGATAACTGTGCGTTCATGCGTTTGTTTAAAAGGGGAAATGTATCGATAGTAGAAACAATGATCAGCAACGCAGCTATTGGCTGTTCAGCATGGCCAAAGGACGTCCACAGTTTTTCTCCCAAGCAGAACAAGAGCTTTTAATGGAAGGTTATGCCGAATTTGAGTCATTAATTAAAACGACAGGGAACATCCTCAAAATCTGTTAATGCCAGGAGAGAGGGCTGGCAGAAAGCAGCAGACAAATTAATGCGTAAATATTGTCCATGGTAGATGTTTCTATTACTTTCTACAGTATGTATTTTTGCATTTTAATATTTCATATTTACTTTGTTCTTTTATATCAGAGGTTCCACGGGACCCACTAGAACATGAGGATAAGTAAAAGTGAAGTACAAGAATATTCTACAAAATGGTAGCCTTTAATTATTATACTGTATATAAAAAGCAACTTCTTCCTTATTTTTAAAAGCCACTTTTAAATGATGTGTTTGTCTGTTTATAACAGCCACCAAGAAAAAGGCTGAAAAAAAACATGTTCTTTTTACTCTAGTTGCATGAGGCATGTTTCACCCTTTCTCTTCTTTCACAAAATGACACAGGGTGCCATCCGTTCCCTATATAAACGGCATCTTTAACAAAAAAATTGTATTTTGACCTGAAAAAAACACAAATTAAGAGGAGAAGTTGAACTCCACAACTTGAAAAATAGAAATTGCACTAGAGATCGAGTTGCTTCATAAGGACCTTCAGAATAAGTTCTAAAAACACAATTTGACAGTAGTATTGCTGACTTTACATAACTATCTCTTATTACAGGCAAAAGATGACTTGCTGGCTTTTCTTTATAAATATATTTTTTAAATAAAACGACAGGAACTAAGAATTATTTGTTTCGTCTTTTATTAAACAATAAAAAATTGTGTTCCACAATTCTGTTCAGTCCTCTGCCACTAGGTGGTCCAAGTGCACTGGCTGCACAGACTTCCCTATCTCCTCCGCTTATACAGCTGCGATCTAATCCTGTTTACATCAAATAAGCGAGCAGGCTTAAGTTTGCGCACATGTTGCTATGACAGCAAGTCCAGGATGAGTTTCGAAGAACCAAACGATCCAAGATCATGCCAAATCGTCAATCAAATCCAGCTAACTGAGTTAGCGACGTACAAAGAACGGACCCCAGGTACCAATAGTTTTTATGACACTAAATAGGAGTCCTCCACTGTTGTTTCTCGCTCCACTTCAGTTCTAATTTAAAACAGTAACGTCATTTTAAGCCATAATTTCAAATGAGAAATGTGCAGAATTACAGTCCAGCCGCATTGAATATTTAATCTCACTGTGTTAATTAGTTCTGTCCCTCACCAAAAGCTAATTATCAAAAACAGCCAGACATTAACTGGCTGTTTTGGATGAGTGGATAACACAGATTTATGTTACAAAACTCCTTTCCATCAGTAACATCCATCTCTGAAGCTTTTCCACTTTCCATTTCAAAGCTTGCACTCAAAGGTTAGAGGCCCAGAGAGTGGAGCAGCTGAGTGAAGACTATGGTGGAGTCTTTTAGCAGGTCAGGGTCCCTGCAATGCTCCAGGCAGTCAGGAGAGAAGACAACAAGCCACCTCCACTGCTGTTCCATGTTTTCCTCTCTGTCCTGGCCTCACCTTCCCCCTTAACAGCCCTTCCTCATTTTTAACTTTTCTTCCACTCCCTTAGGCAGCACCTTCGGTCCAGCACCACCTCTTCACGGTGAGAGAGAATCAATAGTGCTCAGTTCTACGTGGAGGAGGAGGCATTGATTGTTCAGTTCTGTCGACAGCCCTTTCTCTGTCTGTTCAGAGAAGCCTGAGGGCAGGAAGTTTTAGAGTTGCTTTCATATCAGGCAGACGTTTATCTAATTTTGGACCTCCAGAGATGCAGAGACTGGATTTTACTGGATTGTTTTTTTTTTCTCTTCACTGAATTCATCTACAGAAACACCAGAGGCCCCCTGTCACCAAACAGTGCAAATTATCACTGAAAATGACCCTGAATGTAATGCTACTAGTAATCACTGGATTGTTGCCTTAATCACTGAGGTGCTGCCTTGGAATGAGAAATAGCACCAGGGACTGTGAGCATGTGTGAAGCAGGAGGTTAATTTGGCTGCGATTTAAGGTAGCCGGGAAATGACTAATGCTTCAGCGGACAGGATGGAGCTGTGGGAGGTGCTCTCAGCTAATGAGGGGAACAAAATATCACCACAGGCAACATGGCATTAAAGAGGGCATGGCAAAAAGCTGCACATTAAAAGTAAAGATTGGTTGCAAGGATACTAGCAAGGGTCTTATTCTTCAGAGCTTAGTTTTGTGTTGCTAAGCTTCTCGTGGTTGAGTGCTGCCAGAGGCTCTGGGGAGGCAGTGTCTTTCAACAAGCAGCTGTAGAGCACTCATTTTACACAGCCTTTTTTCTCTATTGCTGTTTTCTTAAGCATGTCCAGCAAACCAAATCTTTAAGAATGGTATTTACCATCTGCAGCTTGTTAGAGCACAGAATAGTAGGGTTTGACAAGCAAGGTAAATTTGTCAAATGCAGTTGCAGCCCTACTGAGATTTCCATGACCCCTCGTTTATTTACCTAGCTCTTCAGAATAAACACCACTGGCCTTGTTACTTTGCGATTTCTACCCGGTCTTTTAACACATTCATACAGATGTAGTCACTGCCAACACTGGAGGAACTTGAAACTCCACCTTAAATCCCAGCCCAGCTGAATTATAAAGTGCAGTGAAGAAGCTTTCACACCGGTACAGATGGCAACAGTTTGGGGTTGTCACACCCAAATCTTTCAGATCATCCAACTCCTTTTATTACCAGACAAAGATAACCTGAGTTAAATGCTGTTTTTTTATTAAACAGAAAAGCTGTTCAACCTGGCCCTAAGTTAAAAGATGATTGTTTTTTAAACCTAATAACCCCCCCCCCACACACACACACACACACACACACTTCCTCGCAGCAACAAATGTCATCAAGCGTTTGTAATAAATGGCAAAATTTTTTTTTTTTACATAAACAGCCACCTTGGCAGTTTATTAAGTATGAATGTTTGTTTAAGGTCATGTCAAGTACATGACAAAGAAAATCTTTTATAGGAGATTTCTTTCAGATAACTTAGTGGCCAGATTCACAGAATCTATTCCTTTAATGTTAACTTATTAGTTTTTTGTCTATTTACTGGAGGACAAGCACCTTCACCCCACAGATTGATGGTTGCTGAAAATGTGTTTACAGTGATGTGGACTAACCTTGACAGTGTTGCCCCGGTAAAAGTGAAGGTGATTAATCAAAAGAGAAGTATAATTCTGTGCTTCGTGCACTAAAACAAAAAAACTATAGAAAGCTGGAACAAATATGGCATTCCACAAACCTTAAATGACACGGATCTAGCCTGGAGAAACAGTTTTAAGGCAGCTCATTTTTTTATCTAACCTTGATTAAACATAACAAGAATAATCTGTTTCTTTTTAACCCTGTAACCAGGCTAACTCAGAGTCACAACTGTGTTGCTGCACAAGCTACTGTTACTCTTTGTAGTGAACAGTCTATGGGTTTTTCCAAACAGAATATTATCCATTATAGATAAAATTCAATCTAGAGCCTACTGTCACAAATTGGAAATGTCTCTGAGATCTGAGTTGTGTTTTGACTCTTTTAGTCCGATTGATGATCCAGACCTGTCAAATATGGTCGCTTCTTCTAAGCTTTCTGCCTGCCAGTTGGATTCCACCCTTCCAGACTTTTTAAACATGTATTTTTTGTAAAAAACAGTCCCACTCTGGACATACTCTATCTTTTACTTTCAACAGGTTCTGTGCCACAACTTTTTAAGGTGGCAGTAATCGAACCAAAAAAGCCAAACCCCGATCCAGGACAAATTATAAACCAGTTTCTAATCTTACCTTTATTTCCAAAATTCTGGAAATAATTGTACCTCTTCAACCTTTTTATGACATACACTGCATCTGAACTGCGCTTTGGCTATTTTATTCACAATGTTGCAGCAGCACAGATGCATCTGTAAAGTCCCAGCGTCTTTCTGCTGAAAAAAATGTTTTTCTATAAATGATTGAATAGATACTCTCGGTTGCTGCAAATCACCATTCTTTTCCTTCACATTTTTTATGATCTTGTTCAGATGGATCCAAACATTCTGAATCACCCTGAATTGTTGAGAGAGGAATCAAATCCCACTGAATCAGTGTTTGCCACTCATGTATGTTTTATGCATCAGAGCAGCCATAAAGCAGAAATCTCCAACTCTAGTGATTCTGTTAAAATGGTATGAAAATGTAATATTCTACTCATGACACAAGATTTGGGATTTTTACTTGATATTATTTTAATATCAGTCAGGCTAATGTCAGGCTAAATTTTTTTTGCAGCATGTTTCCCCTTGTAACAGACCAGGTCAGTATGTTGCTCAAATTACCACAGACATCAATGCATGTAAAAAGTAAAGAGTCATTTATTTATCATTTCAACTTAAAGAAAGCTCAGTTATCCTTTTCAATGCTGTTAATTGAAGGGATTTATTTAATGATTATTTCTTTCTTAAATACATCCAATATTATTACACACACACACACACACACACACGTGGGAGTAGTTCCAAGGATATAGAAAATAGAGAAGGAAGCCGATATATTCTTGGTTTTACATCAACCTTCACAGAACAGCTTCTTATTGGTGCTCTGCTCAGCTTGACGAGCTCACAGAAAGATATCCTGTTCATATCGCCCTTTCATTAGAGCCGAATCTGGGTCATAACGCTGGCATAAATGTGAGGGATGATAATTCTTCAACACTTTGTGTTGCATCTATAATTCAATACAAATCTAGTTGTTTCTTGCAGTTACTTTTATATAATTCTCAGCTGAGACCCCAACTAATGCAGATATGCTTTGGGTGATATATTCTGACCAAGAAAGTCTCTTAAATAGGCAATTTTTGAGCCTGTTCACATATTTCATCCTTTGATTCTGTGCTAAATGGCAAAACACAAAAATTTAGATATTTCTTTTTGCTTTGCATCTAATGCCTTGTTGCAGCTCTAAATTCAATGCAGAGCTATTTTTCATCTGGTGAACAGCTGTTTAGGCAACATTCATGCATAATACATCCTAAAAAAAACTGAGTTGACCTGCAGAATTACCATCACTGCCACTTGTCTTCTCTCTTTTATCGAAGCTGCATGTTTAGCTTAGAGGTTTTTTTTTTCTCCCAAAATGTGTCGATATTTTGGAAGCAAATTCTTTGTGTGATCATGATGCTTTTCTGTCAGGATTTGGGTTTTGTTTTGGCTGTTTGTTAATTTTGATTTATCAGTTAACTCTCCGGCCTTTAAAATCAGTTTTGGTTTTGGGTTCTTTCTTGTTTGGTTTCTATTATAGCTTGTGTTTTGTTTAGTCTTAGGTTTAGGTTCTGTTTTGGTTTATGGAGTAGTTTGTTATCAAGTCACTTGGCCTGCTCAGTTCACTTCTCTGTATCCAGCCTTTAATCAGTCACTCAGTTCACCTGCCAGCTATCTGCCAGCTCACCTCTTAGTCAACACCCTGTCATTCCTCTTCTCCAGTCACCATCCAATCAGTTTCAGTTACTTCCAGTCACTTCCCTGTTCCTGATTAGCTCCACCCATGCCAGTAATTAGTTTTCACTCCATTCACCTGCTCACTCCCCTACTTATACCTGCCTCTTCCTCCTGCAATTGGCCAGATCAATTCGAGTCACTTGGTGAGTCTTATCCACCGTTGTATTCTGTTAGCACTGTTGATACCGACCCGATTGCCTTTTTGATTCTGAGCCAGCCTGATCCCTGAACCTGATTTTCTTGCCCTGTATGATGCTTACCTGTTTCTCTGACCAGGGGTCCGTTCTTCGTACGTCGCTAACTCAGTTAGCAGGATTTCATTGTTGACGATTTGGCATGATCTTGGATCGTTTGGTTCTTCGAAAGACATCCTGCACTTGTTGTCATAGCAACATGTGCGCCAGTTTAAGCCTGCTCCAGAGCAGGCATTTAACAGTGGCTTTTAAAGAGGAAAACGTGATGTTGGAGCCATAAATCTAAAATATTTAAGTTATTTGTATGATAGTTTGCTTTTTATTTTTATCATATTCAGTAAGAAGAGTTGTTCGGGCCATTTTATTGTGAAGTTTAGTTTTACTTTGAAAGGCTTGCTTCCTTTCGAGCCGTATATTGTATTAGAAAAAAATATGGACGGATTATCTAGACACGGAGCAATACAGTCTTACCGTGTGAACTGTGGATGACTTGGAAAAGGAAGATTTTAATTTTTTATGGATAGAGATTTTTTTTTTGTTAAAATTCACAGTTTGCACGTGTCCTTTACTTCCCGTCTCTAAGGAATGACACTGAAATTTGGATCTGTTGACATAACAGGTGCCTTTTTAAAATAAAGTATACAAATTAAAGGCTACCATTTTGTAGAATATTCTTGTATTTCCCTTTTACTTGTCCCCATGTTCTAGTGGGTCCCGTGGAGGCTCTGATATAAAAGAACAAATAATATAAAATTATTAAAATGCTAAACTCCATGCAATAATACAGAGCAGTCAGGGTGGGACTTGTCAAACTTTGGCAATAAAGGAAGCCTAAAACCAACAGCAACCAGCACTGTAAGAACAAATCAAATATGTGTAAACGTAAAGGAAACAAGTAGCTGTCAAAGAACTGAGGAAATTAGGGAGAAGAAATCAATTCTGCATGGTGGGATTTCTGAAATGGCTTCAGGTGAGTTCTAGAGTAAAACATCAGGCAATCTGAAAGCTGAGGACTAACAGAACATCTGGCAGACAACACAGAACCAAATCTGGAAACAGACAAGAACACAAATACAGGAAATAAAGGAATCTGGCAGAGCCACCCGGCACAGACCACAGCCTGAGGTTCTTGTTCTCAAGTAAGAAGAGCACTACTTCAATAGATTTTTACTCAAGTAGAACTCAAAAATTGTTTGTTAATAAACTACTCAAGTACCGAGATACTATAAGATTCCAGGTATTTATTTTAAATAATATACTGAGACACAAAAAATATAAATCGTTTATCATTTGTAAAGTTCTATAAAAATTTGTAAAACATTACTATTATTACAAAATAATGGATTCAGGCAGAAGGAACAGATATTTCTAAATCTATTTTTCTAAATGTTTAGAAACACAAAGCTTTTGAAATTAATACTCAAAGTAGTTCATGTATATATGTGCAAAAATATGTTATGAATTATGAAATCTACATGGTTTTCCTGGCTTCCTCCCACTATCCAAAACAACAAACACCTTCAAATGCCTCTACCCATGGGTCTGTGCATGGAGGCTTGTTTGCCCTTTGTGTCTCTGTATTGCCCTGGTGAACGGGTCACATGACCAGGGTGTCTCCTGGCTCTCATAGTGACTGCTGGAGATTGGCACGGCCCCATGTAACCCAGCAGGTATAGAAGCTAAAAGGATGGATTGTGAAGGAAGCACATTTTGAGCTTAGGGATCATTAGGGGACCGACATGTGCTGCTTTTGCCTGCTACACCTCTAAAGATGCACCTCTCTAAACAGATGAGACTAGGCTGTTTCTGTCAAAGTAGTTAAAATAAAAGGGGAGCACCTGGTCTTTTTCCTCTCATCTGAAAATTCAGCCCTGCAGCTTGGTCTAAACTTAATATCTGGAAATAAGACTTAAGCGTGGAGCTACAGTGCCACCTAGTGTTGGTATAAAGTGGAAATCCTGATAAATACCCAGGACCTGAACACACTACAAGCTGTTAATCTTTATATAATTGGCCGCTCAGCGGAACATCACTAATTAATCAAAGTGATTTCCATTGCAATTGCCTTTCACCATAAAATTGAGTTTTCATCCATTTGGGGCTTTGTTTTGCCTGTATTCAAATGAAGTGATAAGTTCTCCTGTCTAATCTGCATTAGTTAATATTAGCTCACAAATCCAAGTTTTGAACGTGTATGCATGATGAGGCACACAAGTTAGATCCCTACTTACAGCACATTTAGGAGGATAAAAGCCCCGCTCAGGGTAATAACCCAGAATTATTACTGAGGCTGGACAACTCAGCCTCTTACACACACACACACACACACACACACACACACACACATTTCTGCTTTCTCAGCAGGGCTTTGTGAAGCGAGGCGCAGAACTGCTGAGGAAATGGTGTGCTGTGTTTCAGGTGTTATCAGGGCTCATACATTATATGTCGATGGAAGCGCTAGTCATAACCTTTCTTCTCACATCTCCATATAGTGTGATATCAGTGCTGAGCAGCAACTTCTATTTCTGTTCTGCATCACTGGGGTACTTTTATGCATCCCAGTGTAAAACTTCTGCATTTACACCTTATCAACTGGCAACAAAAATTAATTACAATCCAGGCATGTGGCCGTGCGACTAAACCAAAATATGACTATGTGTTGTCTTCTCCAATAAATATCAACTTATTCATACTGATATAAATATATATTGCTTTCTTGAAAACAATGCTGTCTTTACTAAGTAATAGTATAATCCATTTAACTTAACGGAATATAAAGGTAGAAGGTAACCATCCGATAAAAAACTCCTCACACAGTTTATTTATGTAGCTGCATCCCCAACAGGGTAGTTAGAGTGTTAAAACATATGGCATCCAGCCCATTACAGTGACAGCCCTTGGTGTGCTTGTGTGTGTGTGTGTGTGTGTGTGTGTGGGGGGGGGGGGGGAATGAAAGAATAGGTGCTGAAAATGCAGTGTAGAAACACCAAGTTTTGTTTTCCTGCAGTCCATGTCCATAGGGTACCTGTGTTCCCTATTGACTCCAATAGCCAGTAAGCAATAGAAACCCAGCTGAAGGCTCAGCTTACCACTTACTGAACACACTTTTTGACTTAGATCACTTGTAGGACCATGCTCTCCTGAGCAGGGCGTGGTCGCATCCAAAATCAAAACCCGCTAGTGTTCAGTTCTGGTCTCTCCAGTTCAAAAGGCTCAAGTTTTGTCTAACCGAGTTTAGATGAAAGTTCAAGCTGGAAGACTCACCCCCAGCGCACCTGTTTCCACTGACCACCTGGTCATTGGTCCGCATGTTAACCAATCTGCATCAGATCCTAATCTTATCATCCCACAAGATTTTGCTTATAAAGCGCTTCATCAATGGATTCTCCTGTTCTCCAGCTGAGCTTCAATCCTCCCCCACCCCATCTCCTCTTTCACACTCTGAGGCTTCACCAGACTCCCTCTCTCCTCTGGACTCCACCTCCAGTGATTAGTGACGCCAGTGGACACTAATCCTAAAATGAACATCCATGTTCAGACATTCACAGCTTTCATGTCTTCTGCCGGGGTCTGAACACCCAAGAACTTTTCTAAGTTATGTCAATAAATCTCTCTCTAAATCTGTCTAATTGTCTTTTTGTTGGTGTGAGTCTCTCCAGATTATTCATAAAAGTATTTATATTTGCTGTTTCACATTTTCTAAATTTGCAACCACAATCATTGGGTTTCATTAAGATTTTATGAGATTGTTGTGGAGTAGAAAGAAAATGATACATGGTCTTCACATTTTAAAAAAAAATCTGAAAAGTGTGGCAGGCATTTTTATTCTGCCCCACTGCGTAAACAGCAGGGGATCCCAATTGGGGGTTGGGACCCCCCTCGGGGTCTTGAGAGGATTTGATTCTGATGTGCTAAAAATATTTAGTATTTCCTTATTTGCAGAATTGATAGAAATTGGAGAAATGCTTAGTATTTCTATATTTCAAAGAACAAGTTCTCTGTAATTTAGTTCTATATTCAAAGTTTTCATCCTCTCTGCGCATCACTCTTCCTGGTCACTGCCTTTCAGTAGAAATTAGATTTTTCATCCTGTACATTGTCATGGTTTGTTTATCGATGAACTCAGGACGCACACACGGGACTAAAAGTTTGAGTCTTTATTGAAACAAGTATGCTGGGTGGTGAGTGATGAAGACCGGAGGTTCAGGACTGCAGAAGGTCAGGGATGTAGGTGATGGCAGGAGCTGACGGCCCGGAGTGAGAGTCCATTCAAGCCTGGAGGCTAGGAAGCATAGGGCTGCTAGGCTAGCAGGCCTCATAGCAACACCAGGGCACCGAGCGGAGCTTCTCCAGGGTGGCCAGGCAGGTTAGCAGTTCTCAGGAGATACCAGGACACAGAGTAGGGCTTCCTCAGAGCGGCTAGTCGGGTTAGGGTTAGGTAGTGAAAACTTTCTCGATAACTCTCCCCACCCCGTCCGCCGACAGGGGCAGTTTGGACTAGAGAGTTAAAGGCAATGCACGGGCCATCGCACATCATTCTCCAGTCCCCCACTCTGAGAGGTAGAAAAAAGTGTGTGTACCTCATAAAATTTTTTTTTTATATTTAAGATAAATTTTTAAATATTTGTAAGATACATTTTTAAATATTTTTAAGATAAATTTTTTAAATTTTTAAAATAAATAGAAAAGTATAAAATATAACACATTAATTTACTTAGTATTCGTATTAATTAGTATTCTCTTTTTTCGATACATTTTTAAATTTTGTCCCTCCCTTTTTCCTCTTTGTACGCTCTTTTTCCCTTTTTTCCGCTCCTTTTTCCCTATTTTTCAGCTCCCTTTTTTTCATTTTTTAACCTCCCTTTTCCCTCTTGTTTTCCCCTCTCTACCCTGTTTCAACTCCTCCTCTTTTTCCTCTTTTTTTCCCTTTTTTTCATCTTTTGCGCTCCTTCTTCCTTTTTTCCGCTACCTTTTTTCCTTTTTTCTCTTTTTCCAAAACTTCCTCTTTTTAAGATACATTTTTAAATATTTTTAAGATAAACTTTTAAATATTTTTAAGATACATTTTTAAATAAATTTTTAAATATTTTTAAGATAAGCTTTTAACTATATTTTTAGGATAACTTTTTAAATATTTTTAAGATAAATTTTTTAATAATATTTTTAAGATAAGTTTTTTAAGTATTTTAAGATATGTTTTTTAAGTATTTTAAGATATGTTTTTTAAGTATTTTAAGATATGTTTCTTTTTCTCGATGATAAAAACAATGATCCTATGATTTAATTTATCTATTTATTGCTATACGATGGATCAGATTGAGGGGACCCCTTTCCCGATCCAACATACAATCACTCACGAAGGTGTGAAAGTCTGTTTGTAAATATTGGGAACGTACCCTGTACATCATCATATTCCATCACTCCATACCTTCCACAGTCCGGCAACAACAGACGAGATAATGGCCTAAAGGTAAACACTATTCCCTTGCATTAAGACCATTGGGCACCAATGTATTCAGCCTATTGATCCAGAATGACTCCCTCCTACGTCGTTGAGCCCATGACCAATTTGCATCATGTTCCCAACCAATGAGAAGCAGGTTATGTAATCCATGGTTTTGGAAATGACGCACAAGAGGGGTATCCTCTTTATGGCCATCCCTGATATTGTATCTATGATGCGCCAATCTGGTCTTAAGAGCATTCCTCGTTTCCCCCACATACTGCATAGGACAATGCCTACACTGAATCAAGTAGACACAGTTCCTGTCTCGTAAGGTGATATGTTGCCTAATTTGAAAGGCGGCCCCTGTTGTATGATTACGAATACCCATATGTTGCTGAGGAATCAAAGCCCGAGGGTGAGTGGTTATGGAACGCGGAATTTTAGCCCTGACCAGTAAATCCTTCAAATTTGGCGTTTTCCGAAATGCCGAAATAACTCTGCACCCCTCCCATAATGGTATACCGCCCAAGATACTAACACAATTGTTCTTAAGTCGGTGATGCGCCTTAGTTGCATGGCCTGAGTAAGTTGAGATCAAAGGTATAAAATCCCGAGTCCCTTGTGTAGATTTTTGAGTCTGTGTACCTGTCAGGGTTAGGGTTAGGGTTAGGGTTAGGGTTAGGGTTAGGGTTAGGGTTAGGGTTAGGGTTAGGGTTAGGGTTAGGTTATAGGATAACAACCATGTCCTGACGAGACAAAATGAATTTTCTTAAAAAACGAAAGGAGATGGAGGGATGGAAGTAAGCTCCGCCTCCCCATTTTTGGGGTCTCTGGACACGCTGGAAGTGTCCCCATGTTTCTAGGATTTACGGTTCTGGAGATATGCAAAAATTGTCAAAATTTGACGAGACAAAAAGGTCATAAGTCCTTGTGGGAAGGTGTCAGCCAGCTCAAACTTGGTTCTTTGTGATCGTCTCCTCAAGCCGGATTGCCAGATACCCAACATGCCCCACTTTCATGACAAAAAGAATTTAACATGGTGAGACTTGGGTCATTTTTTTGACAAAGTGTGGGTGGTTGGAGGTGGTTTGAGGAACTTTACTAGAGTGCGTTTTGGAGTGTCCTGAGTCGTTTGGAACAGGTCCTGGATGACGTCACAGGTGGGAGTGGTTAAGGTCTGGATAGGGTCTGGGTCAGGGTCAGGGTCAGGATAAGGGATGAAAACCAGAAAAGTCGATCGGGCACTCTCAATAAGTCAAAAAGTAAAAGAGGTATGGGGCCCATATTGGGCTCAGAGGGACCCATGGGGGAGACCCACATTCTATTAAAGTTTGGTGGGTGTGGCCCCTTTCCTTGACATAGCTGCCATTGACTCCCATTCATTGGACAATATCGGGCACTCTCAATAAGTCAAAAAGTATAAGTGCCAATCTCACCAAACTTGGTGTGTACACTCCCCCCGGGGCCCCCCACCTTCCCGTCAAGTTTGGTGGTCCTGGCCCCTCCCCTTCCTATAGCTGCCATAGACTCCCATTCATTTTTGAAGTTTGGCTAGGATGGTCGGATCGAGCTGGGAGTTGTTTCCCCGTGCTCAGCGCGTCCCCCTGAGTCCGCAGACACCTCATTTGCCATGGTCCATTGAGTTGACCAAAACACCAAAAATTGCTCCAAGTGTTGTGGTGGGCGGTCTCTAGGGGAACTTGACCAGGGTGTGTTTTGGAGTGTCCCGAGTGGTCTGCAAGGGGTCCCGAGTGACGTCACAGGTGGGAGTGGTTAAGGTCTGGATAGGGTCTGGGTGAGTCTGTAAGTGAGAATGTGTCCAGTCAAGACACATGTGGCAATCTGTAACATGGTCTCAACCAGGCCAGATTGAAAATTTGCGCTAAGTGTTTTGGTTTGAGGTGCTTGTGGGAACCTTACCAGAGTGCGTTTCAGAGTGTCCTGAGTCAGTAGAAAGTGTTCCTGGGTGACACAATTTTGGGTCATTTTGACGTTTCAGACTAGGATAAGGGATGAAAACCAGAAAAGTCGATGGTACACTCTCAATAACTCAAAAAGTGAAAGAGGTACAGGGTCCATATTGGGCTCAGAGGGACCCATGGGGGGGACCTACAAACGCTCCAAGTTTGGTGGGTGTGGCTCCTTCCTAAGACATAGCTGCCATTGACTCCCATTCATTGAAAAAAACGGGTCACTCAAAATAACTCAAAAAGTATAAGGGGTCTTGGCATGAAACTTGGTGTGTATACATCCCTTGGCCCCACCCAGGTGTCCGTCAAGTTTGGTGGCTGTAGCCCCTCCCCTTCCTATAGCTGCCATAGACTCCCATTCATTTTTGGCCTAAGTGTAGGAGTTTTGGATCGAGACGGGAGTTGGTTCCCCGTGCTCAGGGCGTCCTCCTGAGTCCATAGACATGTCATTTGCCTGTGTGACACTTGGGATCATCTGTGACATTTGGGAGCATTTGTGACATTTGGGATCATCTGTGACATTTGGGAGCATTTGTGACACTTGGGAGGATCTGTGACACTTGGGAGCATCTGTGACATTTGGGAGCATTTGTGACATTTGGGATCATCTGTGACATTTGGGTTTTAGGGTGCCCCGAGTAGTCTGCAAGGGGCCCCGAGTGACGTCACAGGTGGGAGTGGTTAGGTTCAGGGTAGGGGTCTGGGTGAGGCAGTAGGTGAGGGTTAGGGTTAGGGTTAGGGTTAGGGTTAGGGTTAGGGTTAGGATAAGGGATGAAAACCAGAAAAGTCGATCGGGCACTCTCAATAAGTCAAAAAGGGTTAGGGTTAGGGTTAGGGTTAGGTTATAGGATAACAACCATGTCCTGACGGGTTAGACTCCCATAGACTCCCATTCATTTTTGAAGTTTGGCTAGGATGGTCGGATCGAGCTGGGAGTTGTTTCCCCGTGCTCAGCGCGTCCCCCTGAGTCCGCAGACACCTCATTTGCCATGGTCCATTGAGTTGACCAAAACACCAAAAATTGCTCCAAATGTTGTGGTGGGCGGTCTCTAGGGGAACTTGACCAGGGTGTGTTTTGGAGTGTCCCGAGTGGTCTGCAAGGGGTCCCGAGTGACGTCACAGGTGGGAGTGGTTAAGGTCTGGATAGGGTCTGGGTGAGTCTGTAAGTGAGAATGTGTCCAGTCAAGACACATGTGGCAATCTGTAACATGGTCTCAACCAGGCCAGATTGAAAATTTGCGCTAAGTGTTTTGGTTTGAGGTGCTTGTGGGAACCTTACCAGAGTGCGTTTCAGAGTGTCCTGAGTCAGTAGAAAGTGTTCCTGGGTGACACAATTTTGGGTCATTTTGACGTTTCAGACTAGGATAAGGGATGAAAACCAGAAAAGTCGATGGTACACTCTCAATAACTCAAAAAGTGAAAGAGGTACAGGGTCCATATTGGGCTCAGAGGGACCCATGGGGGGGACCTACAAACGCTCCAAGTTTGGTGGGTGTGGCTCCTTCCTAAGACATAGCTGCCATTGACTCCCATTCATTGAAAAAAACGGGTCACTCAAAATAACTCAAAAAGTATAAGGGGTCTTGGCATGAAACTTGGTGTGTATACATCCCTTGGCCCCACCCAGGTGTCCGTCAAGTTTGGTGGCTGTAGCCCCTCCCCTTCCTATAGCTGCCATAGACTCCCATTCATTTTTGGCCTAAGTGTAGGAGTTTTGGATCGAGACGGGAGTTGGTTCCCCGTGCTCAGGGCGTCCTCCTGAGTCCATAGACATGTCATTTGCCTGTGTGACACTTGGGATCATCTGTGACATTTGGGAGCATTTGTGACATTTGGGATCATCTGTGACATTTGGGAGCATTTGTGACACTTGGGAGGATCTGTGACACTTGGGAGCATCTGTGACATTTGGGAGCATTTGTGACATTTGGGATCATCTGTGACATTTGGGTTTTAGGGTGCCCCGAGTAGTCTGCAAGGGGCCCCGAGTGACGTCACAGGTGGGAGTGGTTAGGTTATAGGATAACAACCATGTCCTGACGAGACAAAATGAATTTTCTTAAAAAACGAAAGGAGATGGAGGGATGGAAGTAAGCTCCGCCTCCCCATTTTTGGGGTCTCTGGACACGCTGGAAGTGTCCCCATGTTTCTAGGATTTACGGTTCTGGAGATATGCAAAAATTGTCAAAATTTGACGAGACAAAAAGGTCATAAGTCCTTGTGGGAAGGTGTCAGCCAGCTCAAACTTGGTTCTTTGTGATCGTCTCCTCAAGCCGGATTGCCAGATACCCAACATGCCCCACTTTCATGACAAAAAGAATTTAACATGGTGAGACTTGGGTCATTTTTTTGACAAAGTGTGGGTGGTTGGAGGTGGTTTGAGGAACTTTACTAGAGTGCGTTTTGGAGTGTCCTGAGTCGTTTGGAATAGGTCCTGGATGACGTCACAGGTGGGAGTGGTTAAGGTCTGGATAGGGTCTGGGTCAGGGTCAGGGTCAGGATAAGGGATGAAAAGGGTTAGGGTTAGGGTTAGGGTTAGGGTTAGGGTTAGGGTTAGGGGTTAGGGTTAGGGTTAGGGTTAGGGTTAGGGTTAGGGTTAGGTTATAGGATAACAACCATGTCCTGACGAGACAAAATGAATTTTCTTAAAAAACGAAAGGAGATGGAGGGATGGAAGTAAGCTCCGCCTCCCCATTTTTGGGGTCTCTGGACACGCTGGAAGTGTCCCCATGTTTCTAGGATTTACGGTTCTGGAGATATGCAAAAATTGTCAAAATTTGACGAGACAAAAAGGTCATAAGTCCTTGTGGGAAGGTGTCAGCCAGCTCAAACTTGGTTCTTTGTGATCGTCTCCTCAAGCCGGATTGCCAGATACCCAACATGCCCCACTTTCATGACAAAAAGAATTTAACATGGTGAGACTTGGGTCATTTTTTTGACAAAGTGTGGGTGGTTGGAGGTGGTTTGAGGAACTTTACTAGAGTGCGTTTTGGAGTGTCCTGAGTCGTTTGGAATAGGTCCTGGATGACGTCACAGGTGGGAGTGGTTAAGGTCTGGATAGGGTCTGGGTCAGGGTCAGGGTCAGGATAAGGGATGAAAACCAGAAAAGTCGATCGGGCACTCTCAATAAGTCAAAAAGTAAAAGAGGTATGGGGCCCATATTGGGCTCAGAGGGACCCATGGGGGAGACCCACATTCTATTAAAGTTTGGTGGGTGTGGCCCCTTTCCTTGACATAGCTGCCATTGACTCCCATTCATTGGACAATATCGGGCACTCTCAATAAGTCAAAAAGTATAAGTGCCAATCTCACCAAACTTGGTGTGTACACTCCCCCCGGGGCCCCCCACCTTCCCGTCAAGTTTGGTGGTCCTGGCCCCTCCCCTTCCTATAGCTGCCATAGACTCCCATTCATTTTTGAAGTTTGGCTAGGATGGTCGGATCGAGCTGGGAGTTGTTTCCCCGTGCTCAGCGCGTCCCCCTGAGTCCGCAGACACCTCATTTGCCATGGTCCATTGAGTTGACCAAAACACCAAAAATTGCTCCAAGTGTTGTGGTGGGCGGTCTCTAGGGGAACTTGACCAGGGTGTGTTTTGGAGTGTCCCGAGTGGTCTGCAAGGGGTCCCGAGTGACGTCACAGGTGGGAGTGGTTAAGGTCTGGATAGGGTCTGGGTGAGTCTGTAAGTGAGAATGTGTCCAGTCAAGACACATGTGGCAATCTGTAACATGGTCTCAACCAGGCCAGATTGAAAATTTGCGCTAAGTGTTTTGGTTTGAGGTGCTTGTGGGAACCTTACCAGAGTGCGTTTCAGAGTGTCCTGAGTCAGTAGAAAGTGTTCCTGGGTGACACAATTTTGGGTCATTTTGACGTTTCAGACTAGGATAAGGGATGAAAACCAGAAAAGTCGATGGTACACTCTCAATAACTCAAAAAGTGAAAGAGGTACAGGGTCCATATTGGGCTCAGAGGGACCCATGGGGGGGACCTACAAACGCTCCAAGTTTGGTGGGTGTGGCTCCTTCCTAAGACATAGCTGCCATTGACTCCCATTCATTGAAAAAAACGGGTCACTCAAAATAACTCAAAAAGTATAAGGGGTCTTGGCATGAAACTTGGTGTGTATACATCCCTTGGCCCCACCCAGGTGTCCGTCAAGTTTGGTGGCTGTAGCCCCTCCCCTTCCTATAGCTGCCATAGACTCCCATTCATTTTTGGCCTAAGTGTAGGAGTTTTGGATCGAGACGGGAGTTGGTTCCCCGTGCTCAGGGCGTCCTCCTGAGTCCATAGACATGTCATTTGCCTGTGTGACACTTGGGATCATCTGTGACATTTGGGAGCATTTGTGACATTTGGGATCATCTGTGACATTTGGGAGCATTTGTGACACTTGGGAGGATCTGTGACACTTGGGAGCATCTGTGACATTTGGGAGCATTTGTGACATTTGGGATCATCTGTGACATTTGGGTTTTAGGGTGCCCCGAGTAGTCTGCAAGGGGCCCCGAGTGACGTCACAGGTGGGAGTGGTTAGGTTCAGGGTAGGGGTCTGGGTGAGGCAGTAGGTGAGGGTTAGGGTTAGGGTTAGGGTTAGGGTTAGGGTTAGGGTTAGGATAAGGGATGAAAACCAGAAAAGTCGATCGGGCACTCTCAATAAGTCAAAAAGGGTTAGGGTTAGGGTTAGGGTTAGGTTATAGGATAACAACCATGTCCTGACGGGTTAGACTCCCATAGACTCCCATTCATTTTTGAAGTTTGGCTAGGATGGTCGGATCGAGCTGGGAGTTGTTTCCCCGTGCTCAGCGCGTCCCCCTGAGTCCGCAGACACCTCATTTGCCATGGTCCATTGAGTTGACCAAAACACCAAAAATTGCTCCAAATGTTGTGGTGGGCGGTCTCTAGGGGAACTTGACCAGGGTGTGTTTTGGAGTGTCCCGAGTGGTCTGCAAGGGGTCCCGAGTGACGTCACAGGTGGGAGTGGTTAAGGTCTGGATAGGGTCTGGGTGAGTCTGTAAGTGAGAATGTGTCCAGTCAAGACACATGTGGCAATCTGTAACATGGTCTCAACCAGGCCAGATTGAAAATTTGCGCTAAGTGTTTTGGTTTGAGGTGCTTGTGGGAACCTTACCAGAGTGCGTTTCAGAGTGTCCTGAGTCAGTAGAAAGTGTTCCTGGGTGACACAATTTTGGGTCATTTTGACGTTTCAGACTAGGATAAGGGATGAAAACCAGAAAAGTCGATGGTACACTCTCAATAACTCAAAAAGTGAAAGAGGTACAGGGTCCATATTGGGCTCAGAGGGACCCATGGGGGGGACCTACAAACGCTCCAAGTTTGGTGGGTGTGGCTCCTTCCTAAGACATAGCTGCCATTGACTCCCATTCATTGAAAAAAACGGGTCACTCAAAATAACTCAAAAAGTATAAGGGGTCTTGGCATGAAACTTGGTGTGTATACATCCCTTGGCCCCACCCAGGTGTCCGTCAAGTTTGGTGGCTGTAGCCCCTCCCCTTCCTATAGCTGCCATAGACTCCCATTCATTTTTGGCCTAAGTGTAGGAGTTTTGGATCGAGACGGGAGTTGGTTCCCCGTGCTCAGGGCGTCCTCCTGAGTCCATAGACATGTCATTTGCCTGTGTGACACTTGGGATCATCTGTGACATTTGGGAGCATTTGTGACATTTGGGATCATCTGTGACATTTGGGAGCATTTGTGACACTTGGGAGGATCTGTGACACTTGGGAGCATCTGTGACATTTGGGAGCATTTGTGACATTTGGGATCATCTGTGACATTTGGGTTTTAGGGTGCCCCGAGTAGTCTGCAAGGGGCCCCGAGTGACGTCACAGGTGGGAGTGGTTAGGTTATAGGATAACAACCATGTCCTGACGAGACAAAATGAATTTTCTTAAAAACGAAAGGAGATGGAGGGATGGAAGTAAGCTCCGCCTCCCCATTTTTGGGGTCTCTGGACACGCTGGAAGTGTCCCCATGTTTCTAGGATTTACGGTTCTGGAGATATGCAAAAATTGTCAAAATTTGACGAGACAAAAAGGTCATAAGTCCTTGTGGGAAGGTGTCAGCCAGCTCAAACTTGGTTCTTTGTGATCGTCTCCTCAAGCCGGATTGCCAGATACCCAACATGCCCCACTTTCATGACAAAAAGAATTTAACATGGTGAGACTTGGGTCATTTTTTTGACAAAGTGTGGGTGGTTGGAGGTGGTTTGAGGAACTTTACTAGAGTGCGTTTTGGAGTGTCCTGAGTCGTTTGGAATAGGTCCTGGATGACGTCACAGGTGGGAGTGGTTAAGGTCTGGATAGGGTCTGGGTCAGGGTCAGGGTCAGGATAAGGGATGAAAAGGGTTAGGGTTAGGGTTAGGGTTAGGGTTAGGGTTAGGGTTAGGGGTTAGGGTTAGGGTTAGGGTTAGGGTTAGGGTTAGGGTTAGGTTATAGGATAACAACCATGTCCTGACGAGACAAAATGAATTTTCTTAAAAAACGAAAGGAGATGGAGGGATGGAAGTAAGCTCCGCCTCCCCATTTTTGGGGTCTCTGGACACGCTGGAAGTGTCCCCATGTTTCTAGGATTTACGGTTCTGGAGATATGCAAAAATTGTCAAAATTTGACGAGACAAAAAGGTCATAAGTCCTTGTGGGAAGGTGTCAGCCAGCTCAAACTTGGTTCTTTGTGATCGTCTCCTCAAGCCGGATTGCCAGATACCCAACATGCCCCACTTTCATGACAAAAAGAATTTAACATGGTGAGACTTGGGTCATTTTTTTGACAAAGTGTGGGTGGTTGGAGGTGGTTTGAGGAACTTTACTAGAGTGCGTTTTGGAGTGTCCTGAGTCGTTTGGAATAGGTCCTGGATGACGTCACAGGTGGGAGTGGTTAAGGTCTGGATAGGGTCTGGGTCAGGGTCAGGGTCAGGATAAGGGATGAAAACCAGAAAAGTCGATCGGGCACTCTCAATAAGTCAAAAAGTAAAAGAGGTATGGGGCCCATATTGGGCTCAGAGGGACCCATGGGGGAGACCCACATTCTATTAAAGTTTGGTGGGTGTGGCCCCTTTCCTTGACATAGCTGCCATTGACTCCCATTCATTGGACAATATCGGGCACTCTCAATAAGTCAAAAAGTATAAGTGCCAATCTCACCAAACTTGGTGTGTACACTCCCCCCGGGGCCCCCCACCTTCCCGTCAAGTTTGGTGGTCCTGGCCCCTCCCCTTCCTATAGCTGCCATAGACTCCCATTCATTTTTGAAGTTTGGCTAGGATGGTCGGATCGAGCTGGGAGTTGTTTCCCCGTGCTCAGCGCGTCCCCCTGAGTCCGCAGACACCTCATTTGCCATGGTCCATTGAGTTGACCAAAACACCAAAAATTGCTCCAAGTGTTGTGGTGGGCGGTCTCTAGGGGAACTTGACCAGGGTGTGTTTTGGAGTGTCCCGAGTGGTCTGCAAGGGGTCCCGAGTGACGTCACAGGTGGGAGTGGTTAAGGTCTGGATAGGGTCTGGGTGAGTCTGTAAGTGAGAATGTGTCCAGTCAAGACACATGTGGCAATCTGTAACATGGTCTCAACCAGGCCAGATTGAAAATTTGCGCTAAGTGTTTTGGTTTGAGGTGCTTGTGGGAACCTTACCAGAGTGCGTTTCAGAGTGTCCTGAGTCAGTAGAAAGTGTTCCTGGGTGACACAATTTTGGGTCATTTTGACGTTTCAGACTAGGATAAGGGATGAAAACCAGAAAAGTCGATGGTACACTCTCAATAACTCAAAAAGTGAAAGAGGTACAGGGTCCATATTGGGCTCAGAGGGACCCATGGGGGGGACCTACAAACGCTCCAAGTTTGGTGGGTGTGGCTCCTTCCTAAGACATAGCTGCCATTGACTCCCATTCATTGAAAAAAACGGGTCACTCAAAATAACTCAAAAAGTATAAGGGGTCTTGGCATGAAACTTGGTGTGTATACATCCCTTGGCCCCACCCAGGTGTCCGTCAAGTTTGGTGGCTGTAGCCCCTCCCCTTCCTATAGCTGCCATAGACTCCCATTCATTTTTGGCCTAAGTGTAGGAGTTTTGGATCGAGACGGGAGTTGGTTCCCCGTGCTCAGGGCGTCCTCCTGAGTCCATAGACATGTCATTTGCCTGTGTGACACTTGGGATCATCTGTGACATTTGGGAGCATTTGTGACATTTGGGATCATCTGTGACATTTGGGAGCATTTGTGACACTTGGGAGGATCTGTGACACTTGGGAGCATCTGTGACATTTGGGAGCATTTGTGACATTTGGGATCATCTGTGACATTTGGGTTTTAGGGTGCCCCGAGTAGTCTGCAAGGGGCCCCGAGTGACGTCACAGGTGGGAGTGGTTAGGTTCAGGGTAGGGGTCTGGGTGAGGCAGTAGGTGAGGGTTAGGGTTAGGGTTAGGGTTAGGGTTAGGGTTAGGGTTAGGATAAGGGATGAAAACCAGAAAGTCGATCGGGCACTCTCAATAAGTCAAAAAGGGTTAGGGTTAGGGTTAGGGTTAGGTTATAGGATAACAACCATGTCCTGACGGGTTAGGGTTAGGGTTAGGGTTAGGGTTAGGGTTAGGGTTAGGTTATAGGATAACAACCATGTCCTGACGAGACAAAATGAATTTTCTTAAAAAACGAAAGGAGATGGAGGGATGGAAGTAAGCTCCGCCTCCCCATTTTTGGGGTCTCTGGACACGCTGGAAGTGTCCCCATGTTTCTAGGATTTACGGTTCTGGAGATATGCAAAAATTGTCAAAATTTGACGAGACAAAAAGGTCATAAGTCCTTGTGGGAAGGTGTCAGCCAGCTCAAACTTGGTTCTTTGTGATCGTCTCCTCAAGCCGGATTGCCAGATACCCAACATGCCCCACTTTCATGACAAAAAGAATTTAACATGGTGAGACTTGGGTCATTTTTTTGACAAAGTGTGGGTGGTTGGAGGTGGTTTGAGGAACTTTACTAGAGTGCGTTTTGGAGTGTCCTGAGTCGTTTGGAATAGGTCCTGGATGACGTCACAGGTGGGAGTGGTTAAGGTCTGGATAGGGTCTGGGTCAGGGTCAGGGTCAGGATAAGGGATGAAAACCAGAAAAGTCGATCGGGGCACTCTCAATAAGTCAAAAAGTAAAAGAGGTATGGGGCCCATATTGGGCTCAGAGGGACCCATGGGGGAGACCCACATTCTATTAAAGTTTGGTGGGTGTGGCCCCTTTCCTTGACATAGCTGCCATTGACTCCCATTCATTGGACAATATCGGGCACTCTCAATAAGTCAAAAAGTATAAGTGCCAATCTCACCAAACTTGGTGTGTACACTCCCCCCGGGGCCCCCCACCTTCCCGTCAAGTTTGGTGGTCCTGGCCCCTCCCCTTCCTATAGCTGCCATAGACTCCCATTCATTTTTGAAGTTTGGCTAGGATGGTCGGATCGAGCTGGGAGTTGTTTCCCCGTGCTCAGCGCGTCCCCCTGAGTCCGCAGACACCTCATTTGCCATGGTCCATTGAGTTGACCAAAACACCAAAAATTGCTCCAAGTGTTGTGGTGGGCGGTCTCTAGGGGAACTTGACCAGGGTGTGTTTTGGAGTGTCCCGAGTGGTCTGCAAGGGGTCCCGAGTGACGTCACAGGTGGGAGTGGTTAAGGTCTGGATAGGGTCTGGGTGAGTCTGTAAGTGAGAATGTGTCCAGTCAAGACACATGTGGCAATCTGTAACATGGTCTCAACCAGGCCAGATTGAAAATTTGCGCTAAGTGTTTTGGTTTGAGGTGCTTGTGGGAACCTTACCAGAGTGCGTTTCAGAGTGTCCTGAGTCAGTAGAAAGTGTTCCTGGGTGACACAATTTTGGGTCATTTTGACGTTTCAGACTAGGATAAGGGATGAAAACCAGAAAAGTCGATGGTACACTCTCAATAACTCAAAAAGTGAAAGAGGTACAGGGTCCATATTGGGCTCAGAGGGACCCATGGGGGGGACCTACAAACGCTCCAAGTTTGGTGGGTGTGGCTCCTTCCTAAGACATAGCTGCCATTGACTCCCATTCATTGAAAAAAACGGGTCACTCAAAATAACTCAAAAAGTATAAGGGGTCTTGGCATGAAACTTGGTGTGTATACATCCCT
Organism: Fundulus heteroclitus; assembly: GCF_011125445.2. Lineage (NCBI taxonomy): Eukaryota > Metazoa > Chordata > Actinopteri > Cyprinodontiformes > Fundulidae > Fundulus > Fundulus heteroclitus. The sequence goes on along the minus strand of NW_023397374.1, from coordinate 6,463 downwards.
TGGCCCCACCCAGGTGTCCGTCAAGTTTGGTGGCTGTAGCCCCTCCCCTTCCTATAGCTGCCATAGACTCCCATTCATTTTTGGCCTAAGTGTAGGAGTTTTGGATCGAGACGGGAGTTGGTTCCCCGTGCTCAGGGCGTCCTCCTGAGTCCATAGACATGTCATTTGCCTGTGTGACACTTGGGATCATCTGTGACATTTGGGAGCATTTGTGACATTTGGGATCATCTGTGACATTTGGGAGCATTTGTGACACTTGGGAGGATCTGTGACACTTGGGAGCATCTGTGACATTTGGGAGCATTTGTGACATTTGGGATCATCTGTGACATTTGGGTTTTAGGGTGCCCCGAGTAGTCTGCAAGGGGCCCCGAGTGACGTCACAGGTGGGAGTGGTTAGGTTCAGGGTAGGGGTCTGGGTGAGGCAGTAGGTGAGGGTTAGGGTTAGGGTTAGGGTTAGGGTTAGGGTTAGGGTTAGGATAAGGGATGAAAACCAGAAAAGTCGATCGGGCACTCTCAATAAGTCAAAAAGGGTTAGGGTTAGGGTTAGGGTTAGGTTATAGGATAACAACCATGTCCTGACGGGTTAGGGTTAGGGTTAGGGTTAGGGTTAGGGTTAGGGTTAGGTTATAGGATAACAACCATGTCCTGACGAGACAAAATGAATTTTCTTAAAAAACGAAAGGAGATGGAGGGATGGAAGTAAGCTCCGCCTCCCCATTTTTGGGGTCTCTGGACACGCTGGAAGTGTCCCCATGTTTCTAGGATTTACGGTTCTGGAGATATGCAAAAATTGTCAAAATTTGACGAGACAAAAAGGTCATAAGTCCTTGTGGGAAGGTGTCAGCCAGCTCAAACTTGGTTCTTTGTGATCGTCTCCTCAAGCCGGATTGCCAGATACCCAACATGCCCCACTTTCATGACAAAAAGAATTTAACATGGTGAGACTTGGGTCATTTTTTTGACAAAGTGTGGGTGGTTGGAGGTGGTTTGAGGAACTTTACTAGAGTGCGTTTTGGAGTGTCCTGAGTCGTTTGGAATAGGTCCTGGATGACGTCACAGGTGGGAGTGGTTAAGGTCTGGATAGGGTCTGGGTCAGGGTCAGGGTCAGGATAAGGGATGAAAACCAGAAAAGTCGATCGGGCACTCTCAATAAGTCAAAAAGTAAAAGAGGTATGGGGCCCATATTGGGCTCAGAGGGACCCATGGGGGAGACCCACATTCTATTAAAGTTTGGTGGGTGTGGCCCCTTTCCTTGACATAGCTGCCATTGACTCCCATTCATTGGACAATATCGGGCACTCTCAATAAGTCAAAAAGTATAAGTGCCAATCTCACCAAACTTGGTGTGTACACTCCCCCCGGGGCCCCCCACCTTCCCGTCAAGTTTGGTGGTCCTGGCCCCTCCCCTTCCTATAGCTGCCATAGACTCCCATTCATTTTTGAAGTTTGGCTAGGATGGTCGGATCGAGCTGGGAGTTGTTTCCCCGTGCTCAGCGCGTCCCCCTGAGTCCGCAGACACCTCATTTGCCATGGTCCATTGAGTTGACCAAAACACCAAAAATTGCTCCAAGTGTTGTGGTGGGCGGTCTCTAGGGGAACTTGACCAGGGTGTGTTTTGGAGTGTCCCGAGTGGTCTGCAAGGGGTCCCGAGTGACGTCACAGGTGGGAGTGGTTAAGGTCTGGATAGGGTCTGGGTGAGTCTGTAAGTGAGAATGTGTCCAGTCAAGACACATGTGGCAATCTGTAACATGGTCTCAACCAGGCCAGATTGAAAATTTGCGCTAAGTGTTTTGGTTTGAGGTGCTTGTGGGAACCTTACCAGAGTGCGTTTCAGAGTGTCCTGAGTCAGTAGAAAGTGTTCCTGGGTGACACAATTTTGGGTCATTTTGACGTTTCAGACTAGGATAAGGGATGAAAACCAGAAAAGTCGATGGTACACTCTCAATAACTCAAAAAGTGAAAGAGGTACAGGGTCCATATTGGGCTCAGAGGGACCCATGGGGGGGACCTACAAACGCTCCAAGTTTGGTGGGTGTGGCTCCTTCCTAAGACATAGCTGCCATTGACTCCCATTCATTGAAAAAAACGGGTCACTCAAAATAACTCAAAAAGTATAAGGGGTCTTGGCATGAAACTTGGTGTGTATACATCCCTTGGCCCCACCCAGGTGTCCGTCAAGTTTGGTGGCTGTAGCCCCTCCCCTTCCTATAGCTGCCATAGACTCCCATTCATTTTTGGCCTAAGTGTAGGAGTTTTGGATCGAGACGGGAGTTGGTTCCCCGTGCTCAGGGCGTCCTCCTGAGTCCATAGACATGTCATTTGCCTGTGTGACACTTGGGATCATCTGTGACATTTGGGAGCATTTGTGACATTTGGGATCATCTGTGACATTTGGGAGCATTTGTGACACTTGGGAGGATCTGTGACACTTGGGAGCATCTGTGACATTTGGGAGCATTTGTGACATTTGGGATCATCTGTGACATTTGGGTTTTAGGGTGCCCCGAGTAGTCTGCAAGGGGCCCCGAGTGACGTCACAGGTGGGAGTGGTTAGGTTCAGGGTAGGGGTCTGGGTGAGGCAGTAGGTGAGGGTTAGGGTTAGGGTTAGGGTTAGGGTTAGGGTTAGGATAAGGGATGAAAACCAGAAAAGTCGATCGGGCTAGGGTTAGGGTTAGGGTTAGGGTTAGGGTTAGGGTTAGGGTTAGGGTTAGGGGTTAGGGTTAGGGTTAGGGTTAGGGTTAGGGTTAGGGTTAGGGTTAGGGTTAGGGTTAGGGTTAGGGTTAGGGTTAGGGTTAGGGTTAGGGTTAGGGTTAGGGTTAGGGTTAGGGTTAGGGTTAGGGTTAGGGTTAGGGTTAGGGTTAGGGTTAGGATAAGGGATGAAAACCAGAAAAGTCGATCGGGCACTCTCAATAAGTCAAAAAGTAAAAGAGGTATGGGGCCCATATTGGGCTCAGAGGGACCCATGGGGGAGACCCACATTCTATTAAAGTTTGGTGGGTGTGGCCCCTTTCCTTGACATAGCTGCCATTGACTCCCATTCATTGGACAATATCGGGCACTCTCAATAAGTCAAAAAGTATAAGTGCCAATCTCACCAAACTTGGTGTGTACACTCCCCCCGGGGCCCCCCACCTTCCCGTCAAGTTTGGTGGTCCTGGCCCCTCCCCTTCCTATAGCTGCCATAGACTCCCATTCATTTTTGAAGTTTGGCTAGGATGGTCGGATCGAGCTGGGAGTTGTTTCCCCGTGCTCAGCGCGTCCCCCTGAGTCCGCAGACACCTCATTTGCCATGGTCCATTGAGTTGACCAAAACACCAAAAATTGCTCCAAGTGTTGTGGTGGGCGGTCTCTAGGGGAACTTGACCAGGGTGTGTTTTGGAGTGTCCCGAGTGGTCTGCAAGGGGTCCCGAGTGACGTCACAGGTGGGAGTGGTTAAGGTCTGGATAGGGTCTGGGTGAGTCTGTAAGTGAGAATGTGTCCAGTCAAGACACATGTGGCAATCTGTAACATGGTCTCAACCAGGCCAGATTGAAAATTTGCGCTAAGTGTTTTGGTTTGAGGTGCTTGTGGGAACCTTACCAGAGTGCGTTTCAGAGTGTCCTGAGTCAGTAGAAAGTGTTCCTGGGTGACACAATTTTGGGTCATTTTGACGTTTCAGACTAGGATAAGGGATGAAAACCAGAAAAGTCGATGGTACACTCTCAATAACTCAAAAAGTGAAAGAGGTACAGGGTCCATATTGGGCTCAGAGGGACCCATGGGGGGGACCTACAAACGCTCCAAGTTTGGTGGGTGTGGCTCCTTCCTAAGACATAGCTGCCATTGACTCCCATTCATTGAAAAAAACGGGTCACTCAAAATAACTCAAAAAGTATAAGGGGTCTTGGCATGAAACTTGGTGTGTATACATCCCTTGGCCCCACCCAGGTGTCCGTCAAGTTTGGTGGCTGTAGCCCCTCCCCTTCCTATAGCTGCCATAGACTCCCATTCATTTTTGGCCTAAGTGTAGGAGTTTTGGATCGAGCCGGGAGTTGGTTCCCCGTGCTCAGTGCGTCCTCCTGAGTCCATAGACATGTCATTTGCCTGTGTGACACTTGGGATCATCTGTGACATTTGGGAGCATTTGTGACATTTGGGATCATCTGTGACATTTGGGAGCATTTGTGACACTTGGGAGGATCTGTGACACTTGGGAGCATCTGTGACATTTGGGAGCATTTGTGACATTTGGGATCATCTGTGACATTTGGGTTTTAGGGTGCCCCGAGTAGTCTGCAAGGGGCCCCGAGTGACGTCACAGGTGGGAGTGGTTAGGTTCAGGGTAGGGGTCTGGGTGAGGCAGTAGGTGAGGGTTAGGGTTAGGGTTAGGGTTAGGGTTAGGGTTAGGATAAGGGATGAAAACCAGAAAAGTCGATCGGGCTAGGGGTTAGGGTTAGGGTTAGGGTTAGGGTTAGGGTTAGGGTTAGGGTTAGGGTTAGGGTTAGGGTTAGGGTTAGGGTTAGGGTTAGGTAGGGTTAGGGTTAGGGTTAGGGTTAGGGTTAGGGTTAGGGTTAGGGTTAGGGTTAGGGTTAGGGTTAGGGTTAGGGTTAGGGTTAGGGTTAGGGTTAGGATAAGGGATGAAAACCAGAAAAGTCGATCGGGCACTCTCAATAAGTCAAAAAGTAAAAGAGGTATGGGGCCCATATGGGCTCAGAGGGACCCATGGGGGAGACCCACATTCTATTAAAGTTTGGTGGGTGTGGCCCCTTTCCTTGACATAGCTGCCATTGACTCCCATTCATTGGACAATATCGGGCACTCTCAATAAGTCAAAAAGTATAAGTGCCAATCTCACCAAACTTGGTGTGTACACTCCCCCCGGGGCCCCCCCACCTTCCCGTCAAGTTTGGTGGTCCTGGCCCCTCCCCTTCCTATAGCTGCCATAGACTCCCATTCATTTTTGAAGTTTGGCTAGGATGGTCGGATCGAGCTGGGAGTTGTTTCCCCGTGCTCAGCGCGTCCCCCTGAGTCCGCAGACACCTCATTTGCCATGGTCCATTGAGTTGACCAAAACACCAAAAATTGCTCCAAGTGTTGTGGTGGGCGGTCTCTAGGGGAACTTGACCAGGGTGTGTTTTGGAGTGTCCCGAGTGGTCTGCAAGGGGTCCCGAGTGACGTCACAGGTGGGAGTGGTTAAGGTCTGGATAGGGTCTGGGTGAGTCTGTAAGTGAGAATGTGTCCAGTCAAGACACATGTGGCAATCTGTAACATGGTCTCAACCAGGCCAGATTGAAAATTTGCGCTAAGTGTTTGGTTTGAGGTGCTTGTGGGAACCTTACCAGAGTGCGTTTCAGAGTGTCCTGAGTCAGTAGAAAGTGTTCCTGGGTGACACAATTTGGGTCATTTTGACGTTTCAGACTAGGATAAGGGATGAAAACCAGAAAAGTCGATGGTACACTCTCAATAACTCAAAAAGTGAAAGAGGGTACAGGGTCCATATTGGGCTCAGAGGGACCCATGGGGGGGACCTACAAACGCTCCAAGTTTGGTGGGTGTGGCTCCTTCCTAAGACATAGCTGCCATTGACTCCCATTCATTGAAAAAAACGGGTCACTCAAAATAACTCAAAAAGTATAAGGGGTCTTGGCATGAAACTTGGTGTGTATACATCCCTTGGCCCCACCCAGGTGTCCGTCAAGTTTGGTGGCTGTAGCCCCTCCCCTTCCTATAGCTGCCATAGACTCCCATTCATTTTTGGCCTAAGTGTAGGAGTTTTGGATCGAGACGGGAGTTGGTTCCCCGTGCTCAGGGCGTCCTCCTGAGTCCCATAGACATGTCATTTGCCTGTGTGACACTTGGGATCATCTGTGACATTTGGGAGCATTTGTGACATTTGGGATCATCTGTGACATTTGGGAGCATTTGTGACACTTGGGAGGATCTGTGGACACTTGGGAGCATCTGTGACATTTGGGAGCATTTGTGACATTGGGATCATCCTGTGACATTTGGGTTTTAGGGTGCCCCGAGTAGTCTGCAAGGGGCCCCGAGTGGACGTCACAGGTGGGAGTGGTTAGGTTCAGGGTAGGGGTCTGGGTGAGGCAGTAGGTGAGGGTTAGGGTTAAGGGTTAGGGTTAGGGTTAGGGTTTAGGATAAGGGATGAAAACCAGAAAAGTCGATCGGGCTAGGGTTAAGGGTTAGGTTAGGGTTAGGGTTAGGGTTCGGGTTAGGGTTAGGGTTAGGGTTAGGGTTAGGGTTTAGGGTTAGGGTTAGGGTTAGGGTTTTCGGGTTAGGGTTAGGGTTAGGGTTAGGGTTAGGGTTAGGGTTAGGGTCTAGGGCTTAGGGTTAGGGTTAGGGTTAGGGGTTAGGTTAGGGTTAGGGTTTAGGGTTAGGGTTAGGGTTAGGGTTAGGGTTAGGGTTAGGGTTAGGGTTAGGGTTAGGGTTAGTGTTAGGGTTACGGGTTAGGGTAAGGGATTGAAAA